>NC_088856.1:40250998-40550998 GCF_963853765.1 Magallana gigas
TTTTACTTTCTCAAAAAAAAAAATACAATTTTCTAGTTTAAAATTAAAAACTGTTTTCCTTCTATAATGCATGTTTAGAATTGTGATGTACATTGAACCATGCTTATGTTGTATATTTATTTAATAGCTCTCTCTCTCTCTCTCTCTCTCTCTCTCTCTCTCTTATGTGATGTTTTGCTGTCGTTTTTTTAAATGCTGGAAAACATCGCCGAAAGTACTTGGAAACATCAACTGCGTTTTTCAAATTGATTATAGAAATAACTAGAGACGAGCTCGTTGCAAGCAACGATTAGGTTTTCCGTCGTAGCTGCGTCATACTTGTGACGTATTACAAAAAACTGATAGATGACCTTAGTACAATATTAGATGTGTAAACACTGAGAAACAAAGTATTATATTTCGGTGACCGCGTAGATTTTACGGTGATAGAGAATTCGTCTGTATCTGCATCGCTCGTGTGCAGTACGAACCGGGTGAGGGAGTGTTGGCGTAAAGTGTATAAGGTAAAAGGTTGGGGCGCGCTGTGGGCCGTAAGCTAAAACGAAGGGTAGGTTTGCCGTATTCCCGAAGGTCCACCAGTATACAGTTCCAGAGAAATAAACAGGCAATTGATGCAGGATTCCACATTATTGGACGAGACTCAATGATGGCAACATTATAACAATCTAACAGACAGACATGTTACAAACAAGTCGGATATGGCCAGAAGTGGCCTCCGGACTCAAGACTCTGGGAGAGTCGGACGTGGCCGGGGCTGGTCGCCGTATTCCAGACTGCGCATTGACAATTGTACATAACTATTTATAAGAATCTTAACAATGAGTATAAATTGCAATTGACAGGTAATGATATAAGTAAGCTGAGTGAAAGGTTCACAGATATAAAATAATTAAATAAACTCAATGAGTCTTTGATGTCCAAGAAATGAAAATCTGATAATTGCACAATGTTGTTTTAAGATATTAACAGTCCTTGAGACGTGACACTCTGTCTCTTTGAAATCACATATAAAGTCTGAAAAGTGTCAATCACTAAATAAAAAAAGTAACTATGTAAGAAATAAACTGTGAGAAAAAATTACGAAACAGATGTTGAATTTTACAAGCAAAGTAAAAAAAAAACTATAATTGAACAGTGCATTTTGCACGATAATACTACATTTTTATAAGCAAATACAGGTCTTAACACGTTGTCTCTAGTTTGATTCGCCGCATTTTATTCACAGAGTGGGACTGTGGTTATGCCCGGTACGAAGGTAAAAAGACCATTGGCAAACGTTTTACACGCATTTTTATCGAACGCAAGCGCCAATGAATCTCTTAGTATATATGCGGAGATCCTGGAAATTTTACAAGGGGTTTTGAAGAATAATTTTGTATTTCGAGGAGTGGGAACATGCGCGGATCAGAAAATTTTTCCGGGGTGGGGGTTGAAAAGTCAGACGGTTATTTGAGTTTGCCAAGGGATGCCCGAGGCATATTTGGTAAGTTTATAATGTACACGTAATTGAAAGAAATTTCGCTGGGGGGGGGGGGGGTGTCTGGAGCCCTTCCCCTTCTAGATCCGCGCACGGAGAAGATCGATGCCGGTAATTTTACTGTAATTTTAACCATTTTTATTTAATTATTCATGTTCATAATTACATGTATCAGAAAACCAATATTACCTTTCAAAGCAGTTAAAACTTAAAACTTAAGATACGAACCATTTAGTCTCGGTGGGTATTGCGTCCGCGTACGAAAATAATGGCAATTTTCAAGAAATTCGGATGGACAATCTGTGTCCTAGGTCGTCCATCCGATTCTTTTTCTGACTAAAAGCTACAGACCTGCAGTTAGAGATTGTCAAACTCTTATTGATTATGTCAATTTGTTTGTCTCAAAGAATCAATTTTTAAATCAATAAAGTTTTACCTTAAAAAAAAGAAAGAAATCGGGCACAATTTTCAATGTTAGCATTTTACAATTTTATGGTCTAATAAAATTTCAAGAAACAACTCTTCATTGCTTTATCCGAAATATTGCTTGAAAATTTTTTACATCGCATTCTTTAAATTACAAAAGGATATTCAAAATGAACTTGGATTAACCGCTAACAAACAGGCATATAGGGAGACTAAGAACCAATTTCTTCTTTTCTTTTTTTTTTACATCAAAAGAAATTCAAAAATAAATCAAAATATATTTTTTCTTTGTATGCGTTAATGAAAATGTAGATCAGCAAGGGGTTCTTTTTCGTGCAAGCACCTACTTAACAGATTGTTACACGGGTCTACAACGATGACAAATATCGAAAAGGCAATATTGTGGGTGAAGGATGAATGTGTAGTTTGTTTTTTAAGTTTATTTTTGATACATGTAATTATATTTATCTGGATCGGTTATGTTTGTTTGTTTGTTTTGTTTATTAAAGAGGGGAATAAAGAAATAAGTAACCCTGATTTCCAAGCACGTAGCATCGTTTTTGAAAGTGGGGGGGGGGGGGCAAACTCATCCAACAAATCTTGACAAGCAAAAAAAAATTTTTTTTGAATTTTCCAAAATTTTCAAAATTTCACTCATAATTTCATGATTTTCATACCATTTTTTTACATGCTACCAAAATGGGGGGGGGGGGGGGGGGCAACTCCATGATAATTCAATTTTTGTATACACATTTTATAAAAATAGTTGCTTCCAGAAAAAGTGGGGAGAGGACATCTTTATGTCATATAACATGTGAAACTGATTTCATTCCACCCACAAGCTTGAAATAATGATATAATTTTAATGAAAACAATATAAATAGACGTCATAAATCCCATATCAAACGACATATTACCACTTGATTCTGCGCGTCTTTTTAATGAATTTATAAACAGCTAATGTTAGCTGCAAGTCTGTAGATCTTGTATGAAAAATTTCGGATGGTAGTCAATTTTTCCGGGATACAGACCGAGCGGTACATATATGCAGCTAAGGTAACTAAGAATGATTCCAATAAAATACTTTGTTGAGTAATGCAAGCTTTTAAGAAAGCAATACTTATATTTGTTTAAAATATAACACCCAAATACTTCGTCTTACATTCGCTATTTGTAGAACAAGCAGAACCAGTATCAGTCTGACCGGCCTCACCATATACATTGTTGGAATTTAATTGTCCTAGCATTGCATTGCTCTGCATGTACACAATTTCTTTTAAAAATTAAACACTTAAAGTGTTCATCTATATGGCTACACATAACGTACACACGTGATTCAAAATAACCCAGACGAAAAACGGTAAAGAATTCAGTCATTGAGTCTACGTTTTATAGAACTTGTAAGAAAACACATTGCGGGTCTGAATGTTTGTTGATATGTCAATCTATTAATATACAGTTTGTTAATTATTTTTGATTGCTAAGGCTACAGCGTATTTGATGAACATTGAACAACATTTTTTCCATGTCACTTTTTTCCATGGATGATAGCGAATACAAGTATAAAGCATTTATAAAATTTATTTAATTACCTCTTTAGAATTGTGTATGGAATAAATAATTTATAAGTTGCTGCTGAAGGTTGTTTGGTATTTTCGTTTGTAGATGTTTTGCAAGTAAAAAACCTGAAACGCGGGGCAAGTCATAATTAATATCCCTAATAACCGTAACTTAAAACTAGCGGCTTTGGATTCAAATATTATCGTATACGAATATTAAGTTCACTTTTTAAAATCATCTCCACGATGATAATTATATTATATCCATCGCAAATCAGTATTTTTTTTTTTTTGCTTTAAAAGAATTGTTCTATCGGGAGCAATCCCGCGTTCGTTTAAATTGCCAGCGTACACTTGTCATGTCAGTTATACACATTGTGATTTATATGACGGCCGTGTATACGTATTGTAGAAAAGTTGAGTTTAATTACCATGCATTGGAACCATTTTATTAAAACATCTCCCAGTACTGAAACAATTCAAAATGTCTCTGTTACAGTAACACAGTGGGGCGTTAATCGTGTACGTCCAGCTCTACAAGCACATGCACTGTCGTCTAGGCGACGGCCTGAATACAGCTAGCGACTCTCCTATCGATCGGTTACCTGAGTCTCGTAATGCATCTAAATATAGACAGGGGCACAGTTATGAAACAAACAACAAAAATAAGGTCAAAGAGGTTTATCTATATGAAATGAAAATGTACACATGTATAAAAACATTTGGGAATTTTATGTGGAATTATTTTTGCGCGCTAAATGTATCAGTTAGTGCATTACAAGAAGCCCTTTCATAACCTCATAAACGTGCGCACCCCCACAGAAAATGGACCGAACTGACAACAATTGTTTCTGCAAATACTGACTATAAATTACGAAAACATTAAATTGAATACTATAGAAGGATTCAAAATTAATTTATTTACAACTTTGCTTCAATAATGCATTAGAAATGTTTATTCCTTTTTAAGTTATTGACAAGAAACTTTGGACGCCTCTAACTCCCTAATTATAAGGGCCAGCCCCTTTTTCGGTATACCGAATGAAAGGTCTGGGTAAGACTAAGAACTTTTAAAATACATGTTATAACAAATTTTTATCAGGTATAAAACTATCACGGAAAATACGCGAATTTTTTTGATTTTTTTTTTTACCTTTGTTTCAAAATCTATACCACCCCTTTTATTTGCATTCAAATAATAAATAAAATATATCTCGCACAAATTCAATGTATTAGCTTCCAAAAACAGCCCATCTTTAAGACTCTGCCAGTCATTGTTAAAGCTAAACCCCCTGGACAAAAGAAGTCGTTAAATTTTACTAAAAGGGGAATAACTCAAAACCGGATAGGGATTTTCCTCAACTAAAATATGCAACGACAACATCACGCGGCATGTTATCAGTCCTGAAAATTTCAAAACAATCGGTGAACAAACGAGCGAGATATTAAGGATCAAAGTTGGCGTCTAGAAGAAAAAAAAATAATAAGAAATTTGAAAATTTTTCAGAATAATAGTAAGGTTTTCCGCTGAGAGCGGAAAACCTTAATAATCAATAGGAAAAATACAGAAACAGAAGACTTTTTATTACATGTATAACCATGCCTTCAGGTTATCTCTTACGACTGTGAAAGTACAGAACATATCATACAATTTTAAGATCATTTGTTATATTTTTTCATGAGTTCCAGTGGGATGAAACTGGAGAATGAAAATGGAGGATGTTTAATATAGGTATAATACAAGGTATTTTCCTCTGTGAAAGGAATGCACAATCGTTTGAATGAATATCGATGAAATATTGATTTAAGCGATAAAATCAAAACAATGGGAATATAAATAAATTAGAACAGATTAATTTACATGTGGATTAACATTAGTTTCCACAAAAATTAAAAACAATAGGAGTAGAAATATTTAAGAGAGTTTCTGTGCGTGTGCATCTGCCAAGAGGAAGGACAGCACAAAATGTTCTCAAGGGGATATACGTTTCATTTTCATTATGGGAAATCAATGATACTAAATAAGCGAAAGTATTTTGTATAAAGAATCTGACCATAAAATGAACAATATAACATTATCACAGCTCGGAAAAAAAGGAGTTAAATATTCCATACCAAGAATCCATGTATTTTTTTCTAAAAATCGAAAATATTGATTTCATTTCTGGAATGTGGACTTTTGAGTGCAATACATGGCATATGGTGATAACGAATAGTGTTCAAAATATCAAGGAAAGGTGCAAAACAGTGACAGGGGCAAACACGAACCTTAAAATTGGAAGTAGGATCAGGCGTTATGGAGGAATGAGCATCTACTGCTGACCGGTCAAATCCGCCGTTTATTTTTTGTCGCAATTGGGAAAACAAAAAAATCCGTACACGCGATTATATAGGTGATCATGATTAAAAGCATATTGAGTATATATATTGAATGCTTCAGAAAAGATGACTCAGAGATGAATTTGATACCTTATGACTAGTTTTTGTACACGTCACCGTAACATTACAACACAACTACATGTATTTAATAAACAACACGAACTAAAAATGTTTTCATTTTTCATCTGATAAATAATATATTTGTTTGTTGTTTTAACGTAACGAACAAAAACTGTTTGCCTTTCTAAAACATTTATAGCAAATTGTGGGAGAGTTATGGAAGGAGTATTGCAAAGTAGATACAGTTCGTTCTTTGCAAAGAACTTGTGCATTTTTGACATTTTATGCCTAACATGCAGGAAGAAGGTTTATAGATTAAAAAAAAGGGTGTGTCAGTTTGAGTTTTCCATTCCCTTGCCATCCAGGCACCAGCTACGTCCCCTTATACGAGGAATACAGCTGTTAGTACGGAAAAGAGTTAAGTTAAATGTACAGTAATGTACAGTAAACAATAATAGTGTTTGAACGCCTCGTAAAAAAATCCTTCTACATCTACAAGCATAAGTCCCTTTGTTTCTGTTGGAAAAACTAAGGCGAAGTGCATTATTTGTCACAAAGAGTCAAAGGGTTTGCGACGGTTTGCAGTTCGCCAGCTGTTGTCTTGGCCACTGTCGACCTCTTTTTTCGTCGGTCGACCATTTGTGTGTCCGTCGGGCCAAGTTATAAATTTTTGATTATTAATAAGAACCAATGTTAAGGAGTAAATGTATGAAAACTTGATAGTGTAGTGCTTAGTTTTACGCAATGTGAAACAGAAAAAAACCCCACGTTTAACTTATAAAAATGAAACACAATATTTTGAAATATACTGAAAGAGTAGTTCAACATGTCGGACTGCTTGACTGTAATAAATTATCAAATGAAACAGAATACTTTCAAATATGTTCACAGAACATTTTAGAAACGTCTGAATTCTTAACAAAAATTAGATGTAAAATGGAGTTGACATTTGATACTAGAAAAAAAGGCGTTGTTTTTGAATTTTTAATAGAAAGAAATATTTTTGTATGCATAAATTTTCACGAGAGTATTAATTTTATGTTAAGCAACGATGCTCTTTTTTGTTGCAATTTAATATAAGCAATTTGTATCGTATAAATTGTAAATAGTTAAAAATTTAAAATGTGTGTAAAAGCTTTACGCCTTGGCTAACTTTTTATTTGGCATTGAAATCCTGAATTAATTTTACCAATTGGTAAAGATAAATGTGTGTTGCATTCGTGAAAATAAAAAATTTTCTCTTGTGAACCATTTAGTGAGAAAAATTACGTCAACATGAAATTAGAACCAAATTCCCAGATAGCATACTAACATTTTGCAAGTTTGCAAGCCCTCTCATGGGAGTAAAAACCGTTTAGAATTACATTAAATATGAATAATGATATCGTTCATCATAAATTCTAGAACTACATCAGAATGAGTTTCAATATCATTCAATGTATAATTGTTTTTGAAATGGAGATATAAATATTTAGATATAATGACATTTTTCCTTACTTTTTTAATGCATTACCTAGGGCAAGATGTGACTTTTATTTTCCAATTATCAATATAAATAAAATTTTGGTGATTTTAGATGTTTTATATGTATTTCTTGGTTTTTTTTAAAGTTGAGATTTATTTAGAATTAATACTTATCTTACGTTTCCGAAAAAATCCGTCATGTTGACAGACACGCAAATTTTCAGTTAAATAAACATTTTTTAACGACAATTTATTCCTTTAAGAGATACATAGGATGTTGAAAAGTTCAACAGGATATAAACTTGGTTGTCACGTGATCGAATCCTGTGAAGGCCAAAATGCTTCTTAGAAGATTTAATCACGTACCAACACAAAACATTGCTGCGAATTATCTATATTTACGTTTTTAACAAAAAGGCAAATAGTTCATGAACAAACCTTGTTCACATGAGAAAGGGTTGTGAGCCCTGTATCTTGCTTATAACTCTACGACTGACTCTCAAATTTCATTTTGTCTTTAAAAATGCATTTCTTAAGCATTGAAGATACTAAAAAAACATAGAAATAGAATTGACCAAAATTGTGACCATGCTTCTTTAATATTTTACGTACAAGTATTTTTGCTGTATACAATGACAACGTTTTTAAGCACATTTAAAATCAAAAGGACATTCATATTGTTTTCTTATCGTGTTGCAGTATACATATTTCATTGTCTTTTTAGACTATAGAATATTTCTCCAATTATATATCTCTAAAAATTAATTTGTAGTCAAAAGTTTTCATGATACAGAGCACCGATGTTTCAAAAAAATCATCTCATATTTTGTATGAAAAACACTGTTTGTTTGGTAACCGTTTCTATCTGGCGCCGTTAGCAAGGCTCTTGTAACAAAAGTAAGACAAGGACAAATATAAAAAAAGGATAAATCAGATTAGAACTGTTAGTCAGCAATGTAAAGCTTGGTTAAGGTTACCGGTTTTTTTTTTATCAAAATTCAGGAAAAATTAAAAACAAATGAATGATTTAATTTTCAATTGACAGATTTTTTGTGGTTAATCATGATGGTGATGCACAAAAAAAAATTTCAGTTTTAAAAATGAAAGCCGTTGCTTAAAAAAGCCCATATCACACAAATCATAAAATTTATGTATTGTGAGGCACTAGATTCTGCTTGATACTTGTAGCTAAATACTGTAAAATATACAAATAAATCAGTAAGATTGAACTCCTAAGGTAATATAGTAAGAATCAATGCGACTATTGACAAAAAAGAAGCCTTCAAAATATTGGAATTTCCATGTGGGCTTTTTTCTGGTAAATTAATTTTTAAAGCTTCATCCTGTTATGTAGCGCAGCAATGCTTAATTTTTTGGCACGTTTACAAGTTTTAAAATTTTCACTAATGGTAATGATGGCAATTGTTTATTAAAAATTTCTGCCATCCTTTCCTTGTAATTTTAATAAACAAAACATGTCTCTTTTTCAAGATGAATGATTTATTAAAATCATTTTTATATTTCACTTCTTGTTTACCATAACAGGGTTTCCATTAGCATGATAGGCGTATGTTTCGCAGAAATTTATTTGGGTAGAACATTTTTGTCGTAAACCATCTTGGGGGAAAAACCCAAAAACCTATTAAATATATTTTGAAATATTCCGCAGATGCCAAATTTATATTTTGCGATCATGAGAGTTAAAAGCTATAAATTTATAAAATATTAATAATTATATCGGTCATAAAAAATATGGAGCTACTCTGGGATGAAATTTAATTTCATTTAATTTAATGTGCTTGAAATTGATGTACATGTATTCATTTTCATTACATATTCTTATTGCTTCACGCATTCTTAATGAATATATATTAACAACTATCAACTAACATCAACTGTTGCGTCTTGTCTTCATTTGTTTTTCAAATCACATTCATTAATAAATGTTTTTGTAATTTAAAAAGTTTTATGAATATTTATATTTTCAAGAAATTCAAAACGAGGGTTTTTTTTTTACAATCGTTGCGGTTTGTTTGGTCTGCATATCACGTGAAGAGGGAAATTTGTCGATATGAGCGTATATACGCGAACTTATTATTTTAATATTACAAATGTGTTAAAGTTCCGATGGGTATACCACTGGAAATTTTAAAACAATATTCTAAAAACAATGATTTTAGAGCTACAAACTGCAAAACTCTTTAAAAAGGTCCCCCAAAAAAACTTAATATATAACATTTTAAATACTTTAAATTGTATTTTTTCTTTATTTTAAGAAATTATGCAATTATAATTAAACCAAGAAACCAAAACGCCAAATCGCTATTATATCTTTGCCAACACACAGTTGCGTCAACAGAACTTCGCATAGCAAGCGGTCGCGCTTTTAAACTTCTTATAACTTGCTGTCGCGCTGTCAAACAAACGCGACGGTGTTCTGTGCGAAATTGTTTTATCGCGGTTGCGATTGTGTGACGGCGCAATGGTGGGTTGTGCGACGGCGAGCTTTCTGAAAGGACTTATTTTAAACGCGCAAGTGGAATTTGTAATGACCTTATTCAGAGACTGTACATTTGAGGCATTTTTTTGGTTGCTTCATTACTATTCGGAGAAATTCATTTTCATGAATTCACAGTGATGGATATATTAAACAGATAAAACTCCGTAACTAATGATCATATCAATACAATATACTATTAGATATAATTGTATTTCAATGTTCAATGAGTTTTTGAAATCGTGGATCAAATCAACAAATGAATGAATGACACAAACATCAGTATTGAACGAATTACGTGTATTAATGAAACTACAGTACATGTTCACGAAAGAATTGATAAAATGAAAATCACAGCTATTTTTTTTCAAACAGTAATAGGAATAAACAATTGACTTGGTTCTAAATGTATTATACGACATTGCAATATATTAATAATTATGGCAATAAATACTATCCTCTATTAATATGTCTATAACATTTTTGAGCTAAAAGTATTCCATGAAAATTATTTATTTCTCTTAAAGCACCTTGCCCATAAATTATTGATTAGAAAACTAAACTTCTGTGTTAGACCATTCGACAAGAGAATTTATTAATTGCCGATAGTATTTAACCGCAGTGCAATCAGCATTCTCTCCTACTGTACACAAACTGTGGAGCAGCATGCATTTCATAAGAAGTTTACCGCTGATGGTCAGTTTCATTGAATTAATCAATGGCTGCATTCAGTTTAAATTTTCAGGTGAGGTGTCTTTCTTAGACAATTCTCAAATGATAGACACATATCCAGGATCTTCCGAACAAAGGCTTTTCGGCGTGTGTGCTCCAAGATGTAACAATGACATTCGATGTAACGCTATTGACATCTGCTCTGAACATTTGAAGTGCAAATTAATTAGTGGTAGGACACCACTGACGCCAGGAAACGTCTCTGATGGAGTGTGTAAACGATTCCAAATGGTAGGAATGCAACCTCTTTTTGCTATTTCTTTCTCTCTCTTTCTTTCTGTCTCTAAATATCACCCGTCTCCTTTTAAAAGAAACATGGTTAATTTGTGCATTCTCTCTCTTTTTAGCAAGGTTGTCCAGATGGATATTTTTTTGACAGAAAAGATAATATTTGCATTGCTCAATGTAAGTCTCATATTAGTGTCAACTGCAATTTCTGTACAATCGAATTTATATTTAATTCAAACACAAGCTAAAAATTGACATTTATTACACCTAAAGTTGCCTGAAAGGTCTGAAGGCGACTAGATGACAATTAACTTGTAAATTGTCTACCAATTACTGTTCAGTTGTCATGATGACACCCTGTTTCATCTTGTGCCATGTTTTGCTCATTATGTTTCGTTGATATTAATGTTATTCGTTTTCCTAACTTAATTAATTTTCTTTTTTCAGACTATTGCAATTTTGAGAGTGACCCAGAGTTGACATGTTTTCTTTCCGAAAGTCTTTCTGACGAATTTAACTGGACCATTCATGCGGTTAGTAGTTAACTATATAATATATCTTTTTCAAGAGGTGAAGTGTCGAAAGAGGATATTATGTTTATAATTTTACACAACTAGTTTCATTACCAGTAAATCAATATCTTAAAATGCTTCTCACAAGTCCGACAATTTGTTAAGCATGATCCTTTTATTATAACACACAGGTCTGTAATTGCTGATGACAACGATCGTTGTAATGGGTGGAATTTATTTATATTTAATGGTCCATGTTTTGATTGAACTTGCATTTCAACTAAAGGGCAACATGTAGAGTTGATCACTTGCTTGCCCGTATTAAAATCCCAATAACAATGAAGAAATTTCTTTTTTATATTATTAGATTTGATAACATTAATGACATGTCTCTTTAATTGCATTGCTTAGTTTTCCATATGCCATCGTATAAAAAGCGAACAATCAATATGACGTCATTATGTGACGTCACTGTCATTAAACAGCTCTGACTCGAGAGTTAAATCAAGTAAAAAGAAAGATGTTTATATAAACAATAAAATTATTTATGCTGGTAATGAAGGCAGCGCTCATTACAGAACTACAATGCGAAAAATTTGCGACATTGTTATGCAAGCATAAACAATCGCGTGAATCGCTTCTTAAAACTGTATCCCCTGCACCAACACTGGGGCTCCAATACATGTATGATTTAAATACAGACGTTTGTAGGAAAATGTTTTAAAACATTTCTTAAAAATCATTATATCAAGGTCACAGTGATCTTCTGTCTCTTTAAAAAATATTTATATTCCTTTTTTACAATTTTAATTTTATTGAATTAAAACCACTATTGAAATAAATTATTTCAATAGTGGTTGTGAATGCATTTCATTAGAAAAATCACTTTGCAACCACTATTGAAATAAAACCACTATTGATATAAATTATTTCAATAGTGGTTGGGAATGTATTTCATTTGAAGAATCACTTTGCAACCACTTTTGAAATAAATTAATTTAATAGTGTTCCGGGATGTATTCCATTTTGAAAATCAATTTACCGACACTGTTGGAGTACAACTACTATTAAAATTATTTTTTCAATCATAGCTAAGAATGAATTTCTTTATAAATATTACTAAAAAGTTATATTTTTTTCTTTACATTTCTATTTCTACAGACATATCATGTCCTATGAATATTATATATTATTTGCTTAATAGTGAACATCTTGTAAATTGCCAGAACTTCTTTTCAAACCCCCTGCATATTGAATAATTATTTATTGATAAATATTATTTTACATTTAAATATCACTATTGAGATATATCATTTTAATAGTGGTTCGGGGTGTACTTCATTACGACCACTATTGAAATATATTATTTCAATAATGGTTAGGGATACCTTTTGTTTCAACCACTATTGAAATAAAGTATTTCAATAGTGGATAATGATGCATTTCAGTTTTATGTCTATTATTATGTTTGTTTGTAACACTTTCCTTTCTGCTATGGAAGTTTCTTAAGATTTACCATGATTTACCTCTATATGGTCATGTTTCCCGTACCATCTGTCATCTGGAACTGAAAGGGTTATGCACAGTCGGAATAATTGGCATTAAAATGACATGCATTCCTACCACTTTTGAAATATTTTATTTTAATAATGGTTGTAATGAACTGCATCCTAAACTACAATTGAAATAAATCATTTCAATAGTGGTTGTAATGAAATGCATACCTTAACACTATTGAAATAATTTATTTCAAAAGTGGTTATAATGAAACGCATACCCAACCAATATTGAAATAATTTATTTCATTTAATATTGGTCATAATGAAGTACATCCACAACCACTATTGAAATTATTTATCTCAATAGTGATATTCATTATAACATATATATAATGATATATAAGTTATAAATTATGTTTTAATATGCAGGGGTTTTGAATAGAGGTTCTGGCAATTTACAACGTTGTCTTCTAGTACAAATAATTTACAATTTTCATAAAACATGATATCTCTATAGAAAGAGAAAGGTAAAGAAAAAATATGAAAACAATTCTATATGTAAATCTGCGAGGATTTGTTATTTCTGCACAACAGTGAAACTCCTAAATTAAGTACATTTATTTCATAGTCTTGATTATTATTACCGTACAATATGCAAGCATTTAGTACCTTAATTGTGTATTTGAAATTGTTTGTTAGATGAAAACAAATGTATATGCATGTTTATTTGCGATAATTGGTTATTTATTTCTACACAGCAGTGAAAATTGTAACTCTATTGTGTATTTGAAATTATTCGCTAGATTTCTTGCATTTCAAAATAATTTGCAAATATGATATATAACGTTTGATTACTTAGTTATATTTATAAAGTAATTCATCCCCATTGATAAAATAGATTTAATAATAGTTGAACTGTAATGGTGTCTGTAAAGTAGTTCTTAAAATGACATACATCCCCAACTTCTATTAAAATCATTTCTTCAGTAGTAGTTGTATTTCAAAAGTGGTTGCAAAGTTATTCTTCTAATGAAATACGTCCCCAACCACTATTGAAATAATTTATTTCAATAGTGGTTTTATTTCAATAGTGGTTGCAAGGTGATTTTTCTAATGAAATACATTCCAAACCACTATTGAAATAATTTATTTCAATTATAGTGGTTTTATTTCAATAGTGGTTGCAACAGATGCGTCATTTTTGTGTATTTTTGATGCATCTTAGATCTTAGGATATGCTGTTAAAAAAGAAGGCTTTTTTAATGTATTTTAATGTATTGTCAAATTGGAATATATGAGAATTTTTGTGAGTTTCAAAACGTTCATATTCAAAAATTTTATTTTAGAATTCTACACCATCCGACAACACAGGCCCTTCCTCTGCTATTAATGGATCATACTACAAATACATTGAAACATCAATAGGAGAAGGCTATTCTACTTTCATGTCTGGTCAAAGGGCGATTCTTGAAAGTTTCATCAAATTTTCAGGTACATCGTCATTATATTGCGTTTTTGCATTTCATTTAATAAAACAATTTTCATAAAAATTATTTTTTTAAATAATGAGTAAAGAAGGGAGATTAGTGCTAAGACTCATTAAACTGCAATTTCCGCCCATTTGAATTGTTTCCCCTGTATATTCCATCAAAAGACACATTTCATTAAATATTGTTTTTAAATATTCAAAGTGATAATTTCAAATATTGATTATTATACTGAATATGGAAACAAAGATAATTATGTATTAAATGACCAAATTTGTAAAATACATACTTACTGGAACAAAAGATAGCTTTAATAAAAGGAGAACACAAGATATCAGCCAAAATGTTCCTATAATTGATTTTTTCTGATTTTTCCTCAGATTTTTCATATGGAATAAAATCTCTGAAAATATGTAAAAACATGATATGAAATTAAGGTATCCCACACTTCAATTTGTGATTGTTTCGAGAAGAATATCATTGAAATCTTTAGACAAAACAAACTTCAAAAATACAAAAACAAAAAAATAAAAATAAATAATAATGATAATAATAATAGTTATAATAATAATAATGCTTATGTTAAGTGTTAATGGCTCTCAGTTATGACGCAATTGATTTTACCTATTTTACAAGAAAAAAAATGCAATTTCATCCTGATTGACATTGTTGTCAGTATTTTTAATTTAGCAAAATTGTTATACCAATTACTACAATATGATTAAGAATATGGGAAAAAAATTGGAAATCAAGAACTTTATAAAATTAATGTAGTTTGTCTAGATTTGCATTCGGTAATATTTTGATATGATAATGAATTGAGGTCAATGATGTCAAGTTTTATATAAATGGTTCCAAAGTACTTTTTGAAAAAAAAATGGCTTTAATAAATTCGGATTTGTTCAATAATACTTGAATTGTTTAATACTGAAAGTCAATTTCAACTTTTTAGATTTAACTTTGTAAATATTAAAACATGACCTACGAATTGTGTTTCAAACCTAATAAATGATAAAAGATATTAGTCAAATGAAAAGTATATTGATATTTTTTAAAATCACTTGATTTTGTTATTTTCTCCAAAAATACTTCCACACAAACAAACAAAACCTTTTTTATTGATTTAGAACGAATTTTCTTTATAAATGATGTGTAATAATGAAATAATCAATGTTTCTGGGCTGATTAAATAGCAATAATCAAACGTATTTTAAATATAATGATCATGTGCTCAATGAACTAACAACGCGACGGGTGAGATACCTTAACCACAAATGTTTTATCCACACCTCCTTTCAATGGAGTTTAAAATAGAATAATTATTGTTAAAAATGTATTGCAAAAATGTAGTTTTTGATATATTATAATCGTTAGTGCTGTTTTTTTAACCTATATTTTTAAATATTTAATTCTGAAACATATTTTAACTGGTTACTTACAAAACAGTCTGCTGAAACTTTATGAAAGAAAAGTGTTTGTGAATCATGTAAAAGAGAAAACTTTGCAACAGGTCGCTAAAATGTTTAATTGTTTAATCACGATACAATGGATAAAATTTAAGAGCATGATATTGCCATCACCCGTTATGGCTTTATAAAAAAAACTGAGTTTTAGATTTTATAAAGAAAGATTAAAAAATATTTCACAGAAAAGAAAATTGATAAAAAAAGTCTTCATATTTGACTTTTGACGTAATGATATGACATTCAAATTCATTGAGCAGAAAGTCTAGACATTATTGATTACTTTGTATGAATTTCTTGCTTTGGCCTTAAAAGAAACACAAATCACATGCTTACAGTTCATAAACAGTGTCCATTTCTGAATGACCAGTTACAATGTCTAGAAGTACATGTATCTGTCCAACTTTACAGACATGAACAAGTCTTGGCTGAGATAAAACATAATAAAATGCGCAAAATCAACGCTTTTTCGATTCCATGCATGAAATTCATCTCTAAACGTCTACTTGTGTTTGTTAAGAATTAAATAATTCCTACTTGGTTGTATTCCAGATATAACCTACTGCCTTACGATGTACTACCACATGTACGGAGGCTACATAAACACTCTCACCATCAGAACTCAGAAAGGGAACAACACCGCCATAGACCGCTGGAAATTGTCCGGTTACCAAGGTGATGCCTGGCATCATTTGTCTGGGGTCAACCTTCCTTTGGACTCCCAAACAAAAGTAAAGATATTGTTTCAATCTTGTTTACATTTCGGGAAATATTCCTTTTATTAAGTAAAACGCTGTTTAAGATCTTTGTCATCATTTTTTAGATCATCATTGAAGCAACAAAGGGGGCTAACTATGAAGGGGACATTGCAATTGATTCCATCGAGTTGTTGCCATTTGCATGTCCTTAGAAAGTGACAGAGTGACCAGACTTATCTTATATGAGCTTTTGATTTATTTTACTCATTTTTATTATTTGATTTGTAAAATGAACATTTTAAATTTCGAATAACCATTTGTTTATTTGCGCAGTTGGCTCAGTAAAGATTAATCTGATATTTCATTGGTTTTTTTTTTACTTCGTTAGTATTTCGTAATTTTTTTTTATCAAATAGTAAACATCCAGTTGGATCATATGTTTCATTGCAATTTAATAATAAATTCATTTACATGTAAGTCATTAGTTTGATTTCAAGTTTTGTTTACTTCTTTGTATTTGTTGCAGTCAAATATTACATGTGCTTCATATCTGTAAACTGTTGGATATAATTTGCATATTTAAAGTACCTTATAACAGAAACGTTATTTGCAGATTAATAACGCAACGATGTTATTTTATCGTCACCAGTTTTATATGTTGTAACTTGAATGCAGTTATTTCGATTTGTAACTTTTTTGAAATAAATATATATAAATGACCATATGTCTATCTGCTCTGCTACACTTTACACTCCTCATATGAACAAGCATTCTGAGAGTATTGCATATGCAATACAAGTTTTCTACCAGCATCCCAAATGTAAAACTTTTGTATTTTCATGTGCTAAATGGGTCTGGAAAAACTAGGTTTAAGATTTTTTAAAACGAAAAAACCAATTATCACTTACAAAAAAGGTCGTAAAAATTACTTGGGTACTTTTGGGTTCATTTGGGTAAATAGACAATATAATGATATGTTCAAAAAATCAATGCAGCTTTAATGCAAATTGTTGTCCTTTATGAAAATGGTGTGAATTATTCGGATATAAACAGTTGCTTTTGGGAGATTGTAAGATGTCTTTAAAGCCTGACAGCATCAACTTTCAATTTTCAAGACTGTTGTCGACAAACATATATCCCTCCAGAACTTTGTAAGCATTTGGTCGCATTTCGCGCATTACATCGTATGCTAAAACCATATATCTCCACGGCATATCACAGAAATCAGCCCATGTAGTGTAAAAAATAACTTTGGTCTTCTCGAATTTTTACGGAGAGGGAGAAAATAATAAAATCATTAACAGAGGGTAATGTTTAAATATATAAAAAAATATATGTACAGCAAAATAAAGCAAAACAAAGGAGATTACTTTTTTTCATTGAGGGGAGGTAGTGGGTTTTTTCTTTTTGTTTCAAGTTAAGTTGTCATATTGTCACATTTTAAAGAGCCTAAAATTTAAGGAAAAAAAATAGGACTATCAGCTATATTTGATTACTATTTTGACGTCAATAACGCCTGCTCGGTGCACATTTTTCAAGAGCAGAATTATTTACATATGATTTAAAATTTGCTAGACCGAATTACAATTGTTTTCTTAACGCTTTCGCTCATCATGAAAGTTCAAGGGAGAAAATGAAATGAGGCTGTTTGCCATTTTGACCTAAATAACACCTTTTTGAGAAGGCCAGCAAATTTCTTCAGACTTAGCATTTTTATATGTAGAATCGTAGGTTAAACTTGAAGCTGAAGGATGAACCAGAACGATGCTATAACAGTTCTTTTTACAGTACGGTACTTTTTAACGATGTAGTACTATATGGGCGGCGGAAATGGTACAATATGGGCGGCGGAAATATAACTACATGGGCGGCGAAAATGGTACTATATGGGTAGTGGAGAGGATAAAAAAAAAGGGTAAAGACGTTAATGCAAAACGAACAACTCATTTTTTAAAACATGCTTGAATTGGAAACAGACCCGCTTTAAAAAAAACAACCTTTTTTGCAAAATCAACAGAAAGCGATGTACATTGCTTACAACTTGTCGGTGGAAATTACCTCCAATTTACCTAATAAGTGTATTTATATGTGAATGTCTTGCTGATATTAAGTGAAGGGCATAATCGGGCTTCGACATAAGGCTACAAAGAATTTACATATACTGGCGTAATAAAAAAGTAACAGCAAATTAATAAATAACGTTATAAGTGTAATAGTGAAGAAGTTTTAGTACTTAAATAAAAGAGCACTGTGTGTCTCTGTCTTCATTTAATAATCTGTAGAATCGTGAATTTTAAACACACATGTTACAAAAAAAAGATAATTCTCTTGAGAAGAAATAATAATTATAAAAATACGGGAATTGTGTTACGCAGTGATGTCAAATATGACGTCATAATAAAACGCTGCAAAATGATGCCAAAAAGTACTTAATTCAGAAAAAAAATCTTTTAAAAACCCAGATGTAGCGTCTAATAAAAAGATTAAAGAAAACCAATGAAGGAAGAAAGATAAACACAGTGAGACCAAAAACTGCACAGACACCGAAAGTGATTGAAGACACTACACGAAGGTTAGTTCAGAGAGTAACTAACGGCTTGCCGCATACTAGTAAAAAAGCAAAACAAGTGTATACAGAACGCTTCAATTTGATTTGAAACTGACACTTCATGCTGTGTCAATCATGCATGCAGCATTTGAAACAATCAGACATCACAAGCAGACAAGAGCTGGATACAAGACCATCCAAACACAGTCGAAAAAAGTTTGTTTTCCGGTATCCGGAGAAGCCTACTGATGTTTGAGTGCTTTTGTAAATAAGCGACATTATTGCATTTGGGGAACAGAAACACATAGCTTTTACCTGGAGAAGCCAATGCATGGAAAGAAAATAACTGTTTGGGCTGCTCTTAGCGCGTTGACTAGTTAGAGAAAAGGTTCGTAAACCGCTTTTTCTCTTTCAAAACAAATGATAGTTGAGCTTCTCATTCTCAAGATTAGAGCCCCTTACATTTATTTCTATGGGGTTATCTGATATATGGTAAGGGCGAACCTGCTTCTTGAACACTTTACGATCTTAATAGGTTAACAATCAAGTGAAAAATGAAAAGCATAATCCTTGTCAATTGTGCTGCAATGATTTAGAATTTAATAATTACAAGTAATGGAAAGGTAGAAGCATATTTTGTTTGTATCATATAATTTAGAAGTATAATAAAAACAAATACTAAATTTAGGCACATGAGAAAGTTCCAATTGCGACATATGTAAACAGATAGCCATGCTATGACCTTGAATTTCTAGTATTACATAATGGTCACTATGCTATTTATGTGTACCTAGGTACTGCGCACTGAATGGTGTTAATGATAATTAACAGAATGAACTCTGTGACTCTTGTAACAATGCGTAGTATTGCTAAATGATGTTATGAAACCAGGTGATTAATACGGGCATAATAATATCCAAATTGAGAGTTTAAAAACAAGTTTCATATTTGGCGATTCTGTGTCTTCAACGATAGCTCTGGTACTCTATATTGACTCATGTATTGTGTATTCTATATATTAACCTTTGTAACCTTTTATGCCATGAATGAATGAACGTATTATGAGTAAGTGATGCCGCATACTAGGTGGGGGACTCCGAGACCCAGGACTCGGAGACTCAAATCCTGCATCCAGACTCTTTGATTGGCAGTTTTGACGGTTCCGTTACTTTATTTAGGAATAAACTATTAATCTTAATTTTGAACACTTAATGTTCACTTATGATCGTCGTAAATGGGCCGAACAAGTCAAAACTGTCCATCATCTGTAAAATGTTAGATATGCCCATGTAAAATGATGTTGGGCAGATAGATTCCGCCGATAGAGAGATTTCGCTTATAGAGATTCTGAGGCACTTGATTTGGGCTGCTTTTAGTTGATGTAATTCTAACTATACGATCACGATTGTTAATAAACTATTGGTCAACGAAGTACTGGACTTCGAGTTGTGTATCATCGCCAGAAGATAACAAAGTCTGAAGGCTTACATGAACGTGTTTGAAGATTAGGGTATGCTTATACTTTTTCTCGTTTTTAAGAATTACCAACAGTAAAACCGAAAACTGGTGATGTATTTACTCAAGCTATATCTATTTAATTTGTAGTGAACTTTAGTATTTGTCTAAAAGAACATCATGTACATGTATGATTATAAAACAACTTTTTACATAATAAGTCGTGGATTGGGGAAAATCCGATTTTGACGGTCTATGATCACATATGAGCTTCTTTTATAAAGAAAATACCTAATGTATGACAGCTTGTTTTTATGAACAAACAAAGAAATTTCATCCCCAAAGAGTTTGAGCTCTTGCTAATATAGCTCTTTAAGCCTACATACCGAAGTGAAGAGAATGAGCGATGAAATAGTGTGACCTTTTAAATGCGTGAGTATTTTAAATTATAAATTCAATATACTTATGAAGATTAATGCAACAAAATATAGTTTCGTAGAAAAAACATAAAGCCGTTCTTTTAGGAAAAAATCTGACTTTATGAAACCAAATACAGAACTATGCATTCCCTGTCGTCTCAATTTTAATGTATATTTCATTACATGATACTTATCTTTCTACTATAAAAAGCTACCTGCAAACGAACATCCAATATAATCACAAACGAAATAAAAAGGTCAAATCATCTGATCAGAATGGGTATCATAATACGAAGATAGCATGATTGGAACCCCACTGGTACTGGGTTAGATGATCAGATGGAATTATGTCCTTTTTTTGCTCCCCCAGAAGACCCTCGATATACACGACACACGGAATAAATAGACCTATCGTTTTAGGTAAACAATCTATGGCTATCTAATTTCCGATTGGTGTTTGCAAATGTAGAGAAAAGGGTTCCTAGGATTAGTATCAAACATTTTCAATAACAATCTGCAGTCTAAATATTCCGACCAGTTATCATTATATCTGAGCGTTTGTACTGAAAAGGAACTAAAAATTCATCTAGTTGTACAAAATATAAGAGATAATTAACAATAAATTTAAGTTTAAGTCGGACGGAAAATCAGACAAAAACTTGGAGTAGCCTAAATGTAAAGTCACTAGTTAACAAAGTACAATCTAGTCCAACTCACAAGAAAGAGAATTCAGGACAACGGAGTTTAAATGTTCTGTACAGTTTTGGTTTTTCTGACCCTCTGGGTCAGTTCAACACGTTGCTCAGGAAGTTGTGTCCAGTTTGAACTCGCACAGGAAGTGTCGCCGACTGAGTCGATACAGGTGATATCTAACTACTCGGCCGCTTCCAGGACGGAGCTGTTCGGCGTATGTGCCCCTAGGTGTATGAAAGACATTCGGTGCGATGCTTTCGACATTTGTAATGGCGAGTGCCGAACCATCAGAGGATGGCTTCCGGCATATACAGACAGTGGATCTGGGAATGTGTGTGAACGCCATCAAATCGTAAGACCTAGATTTGGGGCACTCTTGTTCAATTCAGGCATCACATTTTGTTCACTTTGAAAGTTGTCGAAATTAATTAATCATATTATTATTAATTTCAATTGTTTATTTTTTTCTTTGACAAATTTTTTAAGAAAGTTAAATTGTGTATAAACTAGTTAAACTAAATGTTTGTTAGCAAGATTCTAATAGTATGCATTAGACAAATAATAGTAAATTAGCGATGATAATACAATTTGGTTTTAAAAGCAGCAAATTGAAGACAATACTGAAATTGAAAGTGAAATAAATTAAAAGATATAAAAAAACCAAATATCAATTTTATGGGTATAGTTGTTGTTGTTGTTATGCCTTTTGCCATCATAAGTAAAAATTTAATGTATGATGTTAATATACATATATTTTCATTTGATTACATGTACCGATGTAATATTATGTTTCATAATCGGAGTAACATATTAGGTGCAATGCAGAATGGTAAACATTCCTTGGTGCAATATATGATTTATTAATCTATTGCACGGTTTTTCTATAATTTCATTTTCTTTTGTAGAATAAATGAGTATAATTTATTAAGGTCTTCCGTTTCCAACGGAAGACCTTGTACTGATTCTGTTGGAAATTCTTCATTATTATTTTTCTTCTTCTTTTTCTTCTAGACGTTACTTTAAACTGTAATATCTTGCTTGTTTGTCATTAGATTTTATTCAAATTTTCAGGGTTTATTGGCAATGACAATTGCTTACTATAGCACAAAACAATTTGAAATCGCTACTTCCGGTTTTGAGTTATTTTCCTTTGAATATTTTTTTAGTGGGTCTCGTGTACCTGCAAAGGCTCCGAGTTGATCCGTAGCAAGTAGTTTTAATTTACAAATCCTTAATGTAGACATCTTGAACGTTGTCCTCCTAGTTTTACATGTTTGATTAACCCACGTATACTTCTTAAAAAATTACATCGAAATTAATGTTTCAAAAAATGTTAAATTTTGCTTATATCTTTGCTCAATAACTTTTTAGTTGTAAATTTTTTCTAGACACATATAGAACAAAAGTTGTGCAGAATATTAAGGGCTTTCATTTGATACCATAAAAAAGGGGCTAGCCCCTAAAATGAGGGGTCTAGATTCCTTAAAAGTCTTTGCTTCATAACTCTAAAACGGTAAGTTTTTCGATATGGGCGTCGCTGCAAAAAATGTTGTTTGTGACTTTATTGATCTCATAAAACTGTTTTTGTGTTCGGGTATTGCATCATATGAGGGAAAAAGTAATACGTGTTGACCAGTACTCGCGGCAATTTGGCCAAGTTAACGAAACTCTCCCTCGCCCGCGGCCGAAAAAATCGGTCACCATGGTCGCGGCTGGGCTACCTAGCGGTCAGCGGTTATCTAATACACGAGAGTCTCTCATATATGAGTTTATTTAGCCGCCAACTCAAGAATTGTTTTAGTTTTGATTCCACATAAAAGTTTATCGACTAAATTTAACGTTTCGGTGTCAATTAAGAAATTGTTCAGTTAATTAATAAAAGCAATGTCATTCTCAATCTAAAGCAATATCAGACATAGATCAATTGTGGGTTTTAAGTTTAAAATAAAGAACTTTTATTTGATAGAATATGGTCATTATACTGCAAACTTTTCAAATCGTCCTGGGTTCTGAGCTGTGCGTGTCTGTGCGTTGAACCTTTACGTAATCTATCCTTCGTCCATGGCCGAGGAGATGAGCCACGGCTGCACTACCTTATCTTATCTTATACACAAGATTCGCACACCGCGACGCACACTTAGATGAAGAAGAATGTGTTTGAGTTTATTTAGCCGTAAATACAAGAACTGTTTTAATGTTATGTTATAAAAGTTTGTCCATCTTGTATTTATTTAATTAAACATTTGAGTGAAAATGAAAATTAATGAACGATATTACTCCAAATCGGAAACATTGTCAGACATAAATTAATGGCTGGTTTGTATATCTAAAAAAATTGAACCCCCCACCCCTCCCCCAATATTAAATGATGATCATCCCTCGCACATGGCCGAGGAGATAAAGCGCGAGTGGACAAGTGATCCGCAGTCGGCTCGTGTTCTTCTACATGTACCTTATTACGCGCTCATGTTTCATATTTTGCACGGACAGAACTATACTTATTATGTTTTCAACTATTATATAGGATTAAGATGAAAAGATAAATTTATTTTGCTTGTACAGCTGATTGAGCATTGATTTAATTATACTATAGCGTACAAGGTAGTTTAAAAATCAACTCAAATTATAATCAAAGTTCCATGTTACATGTTTGCGGTAGGTGCTAGCACGATAAAAGAATGTCCTGAATTGTCCTGAATGGAGGCATTTGATGATTATTTGAAAGAATATTCACATGAGTTTTAAACAACTGAAGATTAGATTCTATCGGTCCCATATCAATCACTCTGTCGTTTTTCTAATACATGGTTGTTCGTTTGAGTGTGGAAACGAATTCATTGCTGCGTCCCCACCCCCTCCTCCCGCCCCGCTGACAAGTGCTTGCGCTGGATTTTTTTTAAATTGGCGAAAAGATATCCAGATCTGTCGAAAATCATTTTTGGTGACTTCTTCTTATGTGTAACATTTTCTATTCAACGTGTTTCACTTTCCCACCCGATTGTTTATTCGGTCAGTCTGTGTTAATTCAATCGCCACGTGCGACCGAAAATCCTGTGTCGCTTTAGCACACACAACTCAGAACATATGTAATTGAGTAACAGTTGGAAGGTGCTTTTATTAACAATAAGACTATTATTCGAAGTCAGTCATCTTTACATTAAAGATGTGGAATCGTTACCCGAGAGTGTGGCTAATAAATTAACCCGTTAAACACACTAAACTTCTATAGTTATGAACAGAATAATTCATAATATATTATAATTGAAAGTTGGAAGTCAAAGGAAATTTTTTTCTTTAGAAATACGACTACATTATGCAATGCAGTCGATCGCCATAGAAATCATCAAAGTACTGCAAGTGTCGACAGATTTCTTATTTCTTTGAAAGACCATAATTGTTCACTTGACTTGCAGACTATAATATAGCGACATATCCAAAAAATATATGCGCTTCTCAAAGTTACACTTAAGTGCGTTATTGGGGATTTTATTTATTGCTAATTGTATGAAAATTTATAAAAAAAAATTAATTGAAGTTGTGTATTATGAGGTTGTAATGCAACTTAATTTACTTACAAGGTTAGCTACAGCCAGTGGAATAATAATTTTAGGTGAACAATGAATACCCAATATATTAAAATACAAGATAAATAGTTTCCAGAACTACAATACTATGCATGTGTATATGAAAGTTGCACCCTCATTTGTATGTATGTAGGTGAGGAGGTAAAGGTGTATCGATATACATACAATGTATGACTGCACATACGGATTCCGGACCGTGGCTACAAGACGAAACACATAATAGTTTTTTAATACATCAATGCGCAGTTTGATCTAGAAACTGACCAGTTTCATAACTTCTTCGAATTTCTCTAACACGGACTGTCTAATTCCTTCCCAGAATTCCAATTTACGCAAGCGCAATTGAAGTTTTTTTTTCAATTTTATGTGACGGGGGTCCTCCCTGTCACCGGCACTGATTGATAACTATTGTTTATATTTACAAGTTTATTTACATATTTACAACAAACACGAATTACAGAATATGTAGGAAACACAGGTTATATCACAAATGCGTCCTCACTCTTTAACATCCAAACTCATTCTCTCCTGTCTCCCACGTGTTCCCTGGGTATGGCCATACCAAATCTCTCACTCCTCAGACTCACCCATAACTCAATCAACTGCTCACTTTCATCTCTCAGAACTTTATCATGCACAATAAACAAATGACAACTACAGATATTAACTCAGAAATTATAGACTCATGTTCGCTCTCTCTCACTTGCCTAACGAGCTAAAACGATACTCTTGGGAAACAGGGCTACAACGCCTGCGTCGCGCACCTGCAACCTTATCAAACCTTTCATATGACATTTTTCATCCGACACTTATTAAAGATAATTAACCCAAGGGGATGGCCCTGTAACATACCTCCCCTCCTAAGTGTGGCGTCCCGACACACTATGATAATTAGCCGACAGACTTTCATTATACATGTAACTAAATAAAATAATTGCATTACACATACGTAGCACAAACAATAATACAATACTATTTACGTGCACTTTACAACTTTCCTTTTTTTTTTTTTTAAATATATATCTTTAATTTTTTTTTCGTCATTTTTTTAATGTCAGTTTTCTCCTGCTACATATATACACGCGTTTATTTCTTATATATATACACACGTTTATTTCTTGGATTTAATAAAGTCTTCTATGATTTTAAAATTCCCAATTTCTTTTTCGTTGACCCACTGGGTTTTGCCGTTTTTAAATTGGACTAAGTAAAATTTCTCTAATCGCCTGGAGTCGTTTCTTTGTCTCATTAGATCCAGAATTTTTACTATTTCTTGATCATCACCGGTTTCTAACTGTGACGGCGTTTGATCGGGGTCATCATTGTGGTCGTCCGGGCGATCGTTCGGATTGACGTAACTTTTCATCCTGTTTATATGCGACGTTAAAGTCTTTGATTTGTTGTCTGGGTCTTGAAGTTTGTACGTCATATTGGACAATTTCGCTAGAACTTTGTATGGTCCGTGCCAGTGATGTGTTAATTTCGCGGACAGTCCTGGTTTGGTTACAGGAGTGTATAACCAGATTTTGTCCCCTTCGGTGTAATGGGTTTCTTTAGAGGCATCGTCGTAATGTTCTTTTTGCTTTTGTTGGTTCTTTTGTAAGTTTTCATTTACTAGGGTATATGCCTCTTGAAGACGGACTTTGGCTTCTTCCTTATAGTCGTCTGCTATGGCATAGGAGAATGTCGGCGGGCAAAGTGCAGCTTCAATAGGTAAAACAGCATCTCGTAGGTGCATAAGGTAAAATGGTGATTCTTTTGTAGACTCGTGGATGGCGGTCCTATATGCAAACAGGATGTACGGTATGAACGTGTCCCAGTCACGTTGATGACCTGACACATACATTGACAACATCGTTGTGAGGGTGCCGTTAAAGCGTTCAACCAAGCCGTTGGTTTCTGGGTGATAAGCAGTAGTAAATGTTTTCTTGGTGTTTGTCAACTTGCAGATTTCTTTCATCAGATTGGATCTGAAGTTTTTACCATTATCTGATAGTAGCTCACGAGGTGCTCCGTGACGACACACTATTTCCTCAACAAAAAGTCGCGCAGTAGTTTCTGCGTCTGCATTGTTTACTGCGAAGACCTCGGGCCACCGGGTTAAGTAGTCACTAAACACAATAATATACTTATTTGACTTGTAAGTCGGTGGAAATGGCCCAAGGACATCTACAGCTACTCTGTCAAATGGTCCATTAACGGTTGGTAGCGGGTTCAGTGGAAACTTTGGCCTGTTCTTTGGTGACTTCTTGGTCGCACAATCTACACATGATTTACACCAGAATTCTATGTCCGAGTACATTCCCTTCCAATAGAATCTTTCTTGAACTTTATCATAGGTTTTCTGGAATGAAAGGTGACCTGCTGTTAAATCGTCATGACAAGCATACATCACTTCATCAATAAGGCTCCTTGGAATGGCAATTTGGCGTCTAATTGCTTGGCGTCGTCTGTGAGATCCGGGCTGCCAAAGATGGTACAGCAGACCATCATGTCCAAGTTCATAATCACCAGATAAGATAACTGTTTCACGAGCTTTCGAAGACAGTTCAGGTAATTCCCCTAGCTCTAAGTATTGGATGATAGCTGCAAGAGAAGGGTCGTTTTTCTGACGGTCGCGAATGTCCTGATACGACCTCTTTGGTATGATATCTGTTTCAGCTTTAGCACAGGTGGTCGCCACTGAAGGTTCTGCAGGAATTCGAGATAAAGCATCTGCGTTTTGATGAGCTTTTCCTGGACGGTGTTTAATGGTTATGTCATACTCTTGAAGAGTTAATGACCAGCGTGCGAGACGACCAGCGGGATTCTTGATGTCCATAAGCCACCGTAATGGATTATGGTCAGTAATCACAGTGAATTTACGGCCAAATAGATAGTGTCTAAAGTATTTCACACCCCACACAATCGCAAGCGCCTCCTTTTCGATTACTGCATAATTCTGCTCGTTTGGTTTTAAACTCTTACTTGCGTAGGCTATAGTCCTCTCGCCATCGGGTCCACCTTGCGCTAGCACTGCACCAATACCGGTGTCGCACGCATCAGTGTACAGAACAAACGGAAGCGAGAAATCGGGGTATCTTAATATAGGATAGCTGGTCAAGGCCTCCTTGAATGTTTTGAATGCACTTTCACAGTTACTATCCCATATGAATTCAACTCCTTTTCTTAAAAGTTTGTGTAAGGGCGCAGCCTTACTTGCAAAGTCTTTTACAAACTTCCGGTAGTAAGAAATAAGCCCAAGGAAGCTTCTGAGTTCACTAACATTTGAAGGCTCGGGAAAGTTGTGAATTGATTTTACCTTGTCCGTGTCCGGCGATATTCCCGTTGCTGAGATCTTATGTCCAAGGAACGCAACTTCGGTTTTCCCGAATGAGCATTTCTGGGCTTTAAGCTTTAACCCCGAGTCCTCAAATCTCTTTAGCACTTCCTCGAGTCTTTTGACGTGGTCACTGATGGTTTCAGAGAAAACGATTACATCGTCTATGTACACAAGGCACGTGTTCCACAGTAATCCTGAAAGCACAGAGTCCATAAGTCTCTGGAAAGTAGGAGCACTGTTGCACAGTCCGAATGGCATATAATTATATTCGTAATGCCCTCCGAAAAAGGAAAACGCAGTCTTTTCTTTGTCGCTCTCCTTAATTGGAACTTGGTGGTATCCTTGACACAAATCTAAGACACTGAAGTACTTAGAATTGTTAAGCGCATCTAACATATCGTCTATCCTCGGAAGAGGGTATACATCCTTTTTGGTGACTTCATTTAGTTTACGAAAGTCGATGCACATGCGAACTTTGCCATCTTTCTTCGGCACTAGGACGATTGGAGCTGAATACGGGCTCTTGGACGGTCGTACGATTCCGTTAGCACACATTGTTTCTATCTGGGACTCCAGTAATTTTCGCTGGCTGTGGGGAATTCTGTACGGCCGCAAGTGGATGGGTTTGCTGTCCCCCGTATCTATCGAATGGTCAACTAAATTGGTCCTGCCTAATTCGTTGTCATTAAATGCAAAAACTTTTCGGAACTTATTTAACACCTTCATAATTGACTCACGCTCCGTTTGATCTAAATTTTCTGTTACATAGAGATCGTTAACTGTAATATCTTTCTCGCCAGGCTTCACACACTCACTGACTTCAATTCCGTTTAAACTTTCACCCTGACATGCACCTTCCAAACTCTCACTGACTAGATTCGCATCGGGGCTGAATGAGACGCGCTCACCATTTATATACAAAGAATCATTTGCAACATCAATGTAACATGCACAATCTTTAAGAATATCTAGTCCTAAAATACAGTTATATGGGAAATTCCTAGCAACAAATGCATTGTAAACAATGTCAGTCTTTTCGCCAATTCTAATTCGAAAGTCACATTTTCCAATTATATCGACTCGGTTGCCCGTAGCCGATGTAATGCTCACCCCTCCAGCCGGCGCCATGGTACCCTGGTCTGCGAATTCTTCACTCACAATTGTGACACTGGATCCGGTGTCGATCAACATTGAAGCACTTTTATCATTCACATCTCCTAAAATTTTGGCGGTACAAAATTTAGGATTCAACTGACATGATACAATATTTTCACATACATATTTCACAATTATATTATTTTCACTATTCCCGGAGGAATTGAATTCTTTCACTTCGCGCAACCGGCTCTCTTTCGGAGGATGTTTAACTTCCGCTAATCCTTTACCTCCACACAAAGGGGCGGACTTTAGTTTCCCGAATTGGTGGTTCTTTGCTCTTTACATCGAACTGCGATATGTCCTACCCGTTGACAGTTGTTGCAGATTGGCCTTCCATCCGTTGTCCTAAGGTTCCGGTCAGACCTGGGCTGCAGTCCACGGCCTCTTCCTCGCCAGGATCCTCGGACGTTCTGTCCCCGGGTATTTGAGGTATATTGTCGCTGGGAAGAAATGCGCCCTATCTCGGTAGCCATCACTGATACCTGGGCTGAGAGGTCTGCGATGGATTTTTCCAGCTCCTCTGTTCTCTTAGGTTCGTGTGACATAGCTGCCACTCTTGTCCTCGAGTTGTCCACAAGAGAGTTGTTACATTCCTCTCTTTTCGCATGACGAAAAGCTTCCTCAAAAGTCTTTGGGTTTGAAAGTAGAACAAACCTTTTTATTTCAGGTCTTAACCCTTGAATGAAATGTTCTTTGGTAAGAGTTTCTTTTTGTCGTCTTGGCATGTCCATGTACGCACGTGTGGCTAGCTTCGTTATATTTGCGGCATAGTCGTCAACAGTTTGGATCTCTGCTTGTCTGTATCCAAAGAGGTTTGAGTAATACAATGACTGTAGCTCTTTTGGGATGAACCTTTCCCGGAGAGAGTCACAAACAGAGCGATAATCATCTTTTAAAGCATCATCTAACGATTCGTAATAATCTGCTGCCTGGTCTCGGAGGAACGCCGGTATTGTGACACACTTCCTGCCATCACTCCAGAAATTTGCTCTGGCGATTCGGTCAAAGTCTTTAATCCAAGAATCAACATCTTCGTCTAACTTTCCGTAAAAAGGTACTGGCCTAACTAGAGTCGATGACTTCGGCTCTGGTGTAACTTCATTCACAATTATTTCTTCGACAGGCTCTTGCCTCTTTTTCTTTGGCATTTTGTTCCTTTGTCCTTTAGTGATCCCACCGCTGCCACCATAATATGTGACGGGGGTCCTCCCTGTCACCGGCACTGATTGATAACTATTGTTTATATTTACAAGTTTATTTACATATTTACAACAAACACGAATTACAGAATATGTAGGAAACACAGGTTATATCACAAATGCGTCCTCACTCTTTAACATCCAAACTCATTCTCTCCTGTCTCCCACGTGTTCCCTGGGTATGGCCATACCAAATCTCTCACTCCTCAGACTCACCCATAACTCAATCAACTGCTCACTTTCATCTCTCAGAACTTTATCATGCACAATAAACAAATGACAACTACAGATATTAACTCAGAAATTATAGACTCATGTTCGCTCTCTCTCACTTGCCTAACGAGCTAAAATGATACTCTTGGGAAACAGGGCTACAACGCCTGCGTCGCGCACCTGCAACCTTATCAAACCTTTCATATGACATTTTTCATCCGACACTTATTAAAGATAATTAACCCAAGGGGATGGCCCTGTAACATTTATAAATCAACCCACTGACATAAAAATAAGGATTTTGCATATTATTACATCGTCGAGAGAGGTGCTATTCATTCTGTAAATAAGGTTATTTAATTACTTTACGTTACACAGCGGTGTCTTTATGAAACAGAACCATCTGGTGTAAAATTTAGATGCTCGCTTTTGCATAAATACTCCCGCTGATCTTTTTTTTTTTAGCTGATTATATATTATTTTGAATGTCCAAATCTACTCGTATCATTAAATGATATCAGACGACACACATTTCCCTATAGAAAAGTTCAGAGATGCCATCAATTTTGACTAATTACTAAAGTTTGTCCGCACGTAACAATTCTAAACTTGCATATAGTCTTCAAAAATTTAGAAAGATTTGAATAAAGGAGTTATCTTAGAGAAAAGGTTACGTGTTTTGTAGGCGTGTTCGGTTTTAAAAGAAAAATACAATTCCTGACATGAGTCATGAGTACATACTGTTTATAACAATGCTTGCTACCCTTTGATTTAACTCGCCATTTAACATGATGTCTCATTTTTTAAAGAATTTTTGAAATGATTACACAAACTGTGTTCGACAGTTTTCATACAGCATTTTCTTCCTTTCTTTTCAAAACATGTTTTATATACAGGCTTTCAATCACAACACGTTTTTATAACAAAAGCAGAACTGAAAGTTTAGTCATTATTGTCGTTTGACACCATATCACATATATTTTCAATCCGCAGAAACAACGGAAGACCTACTCGTGGCTTTGCCACGAGCTCTGCTCTAGTTAGTTTTACTTCTATTACAACATTAAAAATTAGAAAGATATATACATGCTCTTGTTAACTTGTCTATGGATTCTTTTGAGTTCCTAGCACATAAACATTAATTAAAAATACATGTTTAGTTACATATTTTTTTTTTTTACCATATTCATAATATTATGTAAATCACCATATTTCAATAGCGGTTCCGCTTGTATAAGTTGATGTAATTTGAACTTTAATTTTTGTCTTTTAGGACTGTGATGCTGGTTATTATTACGACAGACAAACAGAGAGATGTGTTCGTCATTGTAAGTGATGGCTTTCTAGCGGCTCAAAGCTATGATATTGTGTCCTTTTTATGAAATGCATTATGAACCTCGCAAATATATTTAAGCTTATTATGGAATATGTTTTAACTTTTTGTCAAATGGTATTTGCCGAAAACTAAAGATTGCGAACATTCAAAATACCAAATACCATTATTCCAAAATACTAAGTGTTAAGCAATGTGACACACCAAGTTTTGAAAGGAACGAACGACAGTGCTGTAATTTATTAAAACTATTATCTGAACATACTGTTAAAAAATCATTACATGTATTATTGATCCATCTGTTATTGTAGATTACTGTGATTTTGAATTGGTGACTGAAACATCGTGCTTTCTCTCGGAATCACATACAGACAATGCTGATTGGACACGGCGCACGGTTGTACATTGTTGACCCTATTTTTAAAAATCATTATTAAAATATTTTGTTTATTCAAAAATGTAAAAAACAACAAGATATCATGATCAGATCCGTTTACTTTTTTAGTTGTTCTATTTACAGCAAAAGTGCTCACAGCTAGTCTTTGTTTTACGAAATGGCAATTTCTAAAATTTATCAACATTTTTTTCATTATAGATAAATATATAGTGCATACAGACTTTACAAATTGATTGCTTGATGAATTATATTAATGATTCTCAGGGAACAACTCCGTATTCTTATACTGGCCCGTCGTCAGCAAAGTTTGGGAGTTATTACAAGTATCTCCAGTCAGCATATTACGCGGGATACACAGGCATTCTCGAAATCATCGAACACTTTGAGGGTAAATTGACTGAAATAATTTATCAAAGATACGGAAATCAACTTACAATGTATTATTGAAACTTCAATTCTCATATTTAAAAAAAATACGTATTTGATACTTATGAAATCAAAATTTAATTCCTGGTTTTTGTTTCTCTTTTTTTCTACAGATAAAACATACTGCCTTTCGCTTTACTATCATATGTATGGTACCCATATGAACAGTTTGATTATTTCCACACAAAATGGCACTGATACCCCTATAAACCACTGGACCATGACGGGTGACCAAGGAAACGCGTGGTACAGACTGTCGGGTCTAAACCTTCAATTAGATCATAATACAAAGGTTATCTATCAAAATTTATTTCCTTCTCGTTTTTATATACATCTACAGCCACCAACTTCAAACATTACTCCTTAAATACAATTGTTGGCTTATAAGTATCCCCCCCCCCAAAAAAAAGAAATAAATAAATAAAAAATTAAAAAAAAATTAAAGAAAAACAAAAACAAACAAACAAGCAAATCAAAACGGAAAAAAAAACAATCAAACAAAAACAAAATACAGAAAAACAAATTACAGAAAAAAAACCCCAAAGCAAAGCAAAAAGATTAAAGACCAATTTGTTATTTATGAAATCTCTGACTTAAATACAGATGTAGATGTTTTTCTCTATACTTATACGTGAACAACATATGAAGGGATGGTAAACTAGAGTTGGAAATGTATGGTTTGCTGCTTCCGATTTGAATGCAACACCAATAAAGGTCCCGGAAACACCAAAATCCCGAACTTAAGAGATAATTTGAGATAAGATAGTACTTAATAATTTTCTTTGCAGGTTTTAATCACAGGAGAACAGGGGGCTTACTACGCTGGAGATATTGGCATAGATTTCGTAGAGCTTTGGCCGTTTGCGTGCCCTTACAGTGCGTGACATCTGTTCAAGTTTTTGTTGCGTTTTTGTTATCTCTATTTGTCTTGAAAATCCTCAGAGATTTGCCTTTACTCTTATAATGATAGAGATGTTCTACTGTATCATAATGCGTAATACATTTTTAACCCAGCTTAGCCAGATAAATGCATAAGACAGCATGTTTTTTTTATTAGTGTTTAGATACAAAAAGAGAGTAGTTTTTATTACTTATATTGTAAATGTAAATCTGCGAAATATCCATATTATTTTCGTACTCATATTATTTTGACAAGTATGATAAATCATGAAAGATAATTTTAATGTTTTTGAGATAAATAATGTCAACGTTTGAGATTAAGACATACAATCATATAAAAATGACATAATCTTGGGTAAAAATTAGGCATTGATTAACATATAATGGAAGAGATAAATTTAAAGAAATGTGTCTTTTCTTTAACTTTTGTTTTTGCATTAAATATGAATTCGGGGAGAATCTCTGTCAGTGCTAGAAAACCTTAATCGATGATTTGTGTACATTTAGACAAAAAAATGCTTTTTTGCTGATTTAATACTCTGTATGTTATGTAAAAAAAATAATCTAGTTCTCATTTATATCCGTAAAAGAATTAAATATTAATCGATTTGTTGTGTACATTTAGACAAAAAAAAAATCTTGTTTGGTGATTTAATACGCTGTATTTGATGTAAAAATAATCTCTTATTTTATTTTTATCCGTGTTCAAACTTTGTAGAATCTGAGTAATCTGTTTACTTGTTTTAAAGGTAAAGAAGTACATGCATAAATAATATTTGTTTACATTTTTATAACAACATATCTTTGAAAAATTAAATCAGGTTTTACTTAACCACATATCTTTCCGTGATTTCCTGCTGAATTAAAACTCTCTGCATGCAGGTATATGAATACATTAATATATTGTGGTCAAATACTACATAGATACATCTACATGTATCTAATATATCAAACGATAATTCAATTTCCCGCCATTACTTTCTGACATATGCTTTTAATATTTGTTGTTGTAATTATTCTATTTCACAAATTATTACTGCGCAAAAAAATGCATAACCACATTTAGTATGACCAAGTAATTGTCGTAAAGACCTCAATCGTTCGGATAGAATCCTTTTACTACTACATTCAAGAATGTGATCGCTTGCAACCATTAAAGTGTGACAAATATTTGATCCTGTCTGTCGCACCATTTCAATCAAGATAAAATGTAATTAAATCTTAATTGTTTCGTGTCGATTGTTCCTGTTACCTTGTGCGATCTCTTTCTTTTGATTGAATATATGAATTGCATTACTAAGTTAAAGCATTTTTAAAAAATAAAAGTTGTAAAAATAAGTTTTAGGCTTTAGCCTCTTTCACAGTTACGAGTGAAATTATTCACACAGTATATTTTTACATTTACATGTATTGCCCTCTGAAACACACAAGTTTTCTATAGAGCAATTGTATCTCATTATGTTTATGAAGTCTAATTTGTGCATGAAAGTTAAAAGGGTTTTTCTCCGTCTATACAATCCACCCGTTTGAAAAAAAATTCAAACTTCTGCTCAGACTTCTAAAAACACAAATATTAATGCACGTTTTGTCTTCTTTCATCTAAATTTATTAACGTTGAAACTGTTGTTTACTCCAAAACAACAACCATGACAGTTGCGTCGTAAGATTTTCAAAGAGCATATGGAAGCTTATTTCTCACATTCCTGGTTTATCCCGCTTCACAGTTTTACTGTGTGTAAAGCCATCTAAACTAAACAACTGTGTACGCACTACCTACATTTACATGTAATAGGAGTCACAGCTGATCGATGGAACATGTTCTTACTCTAGGGATTTAAATAGAGTTTACATTTTATTCCACACAATAAACGTTTTATTTATTGTCTAAACTTAATGTAGATGTCCCGTTCCGATATTATCTCAATTATTGATATTTAATATAATACAGAAAATACATGAAAAGCAAGTGCTCTAAATTGAATATAATCGCAAATATTGATTTTGTATCTTAGTTCTCCGGGTAATTGTGGAGGAAAACAGCGTTGCATTGATGAACAGAACAATCAATTTTGATTCTGCATTTAGTTTGTGTCAAAAATTTGAATCTCGATCATATGTTACAGTGTTGGAATGATGTGTCAATATTTGGTATCATTGATTAAAATCATACGCAACTAGACACCTGATTAATGGATTGGCGGTATGTGTTTTATTTACAATGAATGTCTCGCAAATGAGCACGTCATCAACCTGGGTATTGTTGCATTTGAATGTTGGCCTCTTATATTTTTGAGTGAATACCTATTCCTCCTAAGTAAATGTGTATGTTTTCTTTATCAATATCAATATTTCAGGTTTTCACGAATAAGTAATTGTAAAAAAAAATTGGCATTTATTTTATATTTTGGAAAAGATAAAAATGAAGCATACTTGTTGGAATTAGTCTCCACTTTTTTTTTATGATAACACATCATTAAAAAAGTGTAAATTTTTTTAAAAAGTATACTTCGTTTTTTTTAAACAGAGAAAGAGGGACACATGTCTTTTATACATGAAGAACATACGTATGTGCATGAATAGTTATTATCTTTTCATAATATCTAACCCACTTTATAATATTATTTTCATACAAATATCAAGAAAAAACTTGCATTTAAAAAAAAGATCCATACGTTTTGGATTACAGAAGTAAAAACACCATCTGTATAGTGAATGAATCATTACTGTTATATTAATGATGGTGCTTATAGATATTTCTTAAAATAATAGGACGGTAATTCTCATCAGTAACCAACATCTTACTTTACCCTTCAGAACCGCACACTTAAACAGTTTATAAAAAATATTAAATTATCAATAATTAAACAGAAAATGCTTAATTGATCTAATAGTCATTATAAAACTGATTCTAGAAATTCATCAAGGAAAATATTTTAAAATCTTCTTTATTCATATTATAAAAATTCCGGTTGATAAAAAGTTCAAAACCTTATTTTGTTAAATATAACGGAACTTAATAAAATGGAAAATGTATTTTGTTTGTTTACAATCAATAATTTTACTTAAAAAGTCTTCAGACATTGATATGATTACCTACGGTATCATACAGAAAATAAATGCTGTGGAATCATTCAAATTTCTGGAGACAAATTTTCGAGAATTCGGGTATTTGTTTATTTGTACGTATTGATTTTCGGTTTTCAATTTTAGTTAGAAAACAAACTCTTTCAAAATTGTTTTCGTCCAGGATGTTAATTTGGGGTAGGGCTACCCACGAATACCACAAAAATTGATCCACCACGAAAAGGCACGAATTCTAATGATTCCACAGTATATAAAGATAAATACAAATATTTATAAAAGTAAATTGTTAAACAAACAATCATGAGACAAAGCTTGTTTCTAACAATATTAATGGTGCCTTATTACCAGATTGTAAAGCCTTGTTGGTCTGTTTATTCAAGCTCCATCTGAGTCAAGCCGCAGTCACATATATTTCATCAGTGTGTTTGACAAACAAATCTGATATGGTATTCTTTTTTTTTTAAGTTGATCCATTTCCAAGAGTGTTGCAAGATATTGTAATATATAATTCATTCTGTCTGCTTTTCTGTAGATCCTGTGGGGGACATTTTTAAGATTAAACATATTCTGTACAAAATGATATCTCCCTAAAGACACAACTAACCTATACAGTATTAATGTAAAATGAACATTTTTATAGCGTGTCCTCGACCGAATAACTGCTTAATCATCTGTGTGGTTTAACCGTTCAATGTAGGTCAATCAACACTTCATGTTATATACAGCCCACACTTTCTCAACAATTCATACACTGAGGCAGAATGAAATTTCAAAGAGCGTTGCCGACGATGGTCGATTTCGTTGAGTTAATCCATGGCTGTATTCAGTTTGACCTCTCACGTGAGGTGTCTTTCTGTGACAATGCTCAAGTGATATGCACATACCCAGTAACCTTAAGTTCTATCCCGCAACCACCACACTAATTTACCCTTAAGAACCGCGCACTTAAACACTTTTTGGAGAAAAAAAACATCAAATCATCAATTTTAAAACAAAAGTTTAATTGATCTGATTTTACTTTTTAAAATGCTTCAAGGAATTTATCAAGGACTAAGATCGATTTTACATCTGCGTTCGTCATGTAAAAGTTTTGTTTAATAAAAATTTCATAGCTTTTATTTGTTTAATATAACATACAAAACAAAAACTATTTTTAAATATCTACAATCAATACGAATAGTTAAAAAAGAGTCTAAGATATAAATGTGATTACACGCGGTACAGTGTATCAGTAAGAAATAAATTTAGAAAGACAAATACTTGTGCTATTTTAAGTGATTTAATTACAAGCAATTATGATAGAAAGTTTGTTCCTATTGATATTAAGTGTTGTCTTATATGCCGGATTGTAAAGCCTTAAGATTGTTGGTATCATCATGCAACGTACGTAAAACTGGGCCAAGCCACAGTCACATATATATCATCAGTGTGTTTGACGAATAAATCTGGCGTAATATAATTTTATTTTTTAAGTTGATACGTATCCAAAAGTGGTGCAAGATATTGTAATATATAATTCATTCTGTCTGCTTTTCTGTAGATCCTGTGGGGGCATTTTAAAGATCAAACATGTTGTATACAAAATAATATCTCCCTAAAGACGCACCTAACCTATGTAGTATTAATGTAAAATGAAACTTTTTAATAGCGTATCCTCAAACGGAGAATCGCTTAATCATCTGTGTGGTTTAACCGTACACTGTAGGTCAATCAACACTATTTGTTATATGCAGCCCACAACACATCTCAACAACTCATATACTGGAGCAGAATGAAATTTCTAAGAGCTTTGCCGATGATGGTCGGTTTTGTTGAGTTAATCCATGGCTGTATTCAGTTTGACCTCTCACGTGAGGTGTCTTTCTTTGCCACTGCTCAAGTGATTGGAACATACCCAGGAACCTCTAGAGAAGAATTATTTGGCGTGTGTGCTTCAAGATGTACCAAAGACATACGATGTAACGCTATTGACATCTGTTCTGAAAATGTGAAGTGTAGATTAATCAGAGGCTGGACACCCCTAACGCCAGGAAACGTATCTGAAGGAGTGTGTCAACGATTCCAAATGGTAAAACAATTAGCCTCTTTCAATTTAAAATTATCTTTGATAAATAATATAAATATGCACTTTTGCTAAAAAATCTGTTTTGTTTGATAAGATATGACATTGTATGAATACATTACCTTTTTTATTTTAATGTAATTAACAAAATCTTGAAAAAAAGTTTTTAAATGGACGATTTTGCCTCTTTTAGTCGATTGGATAGTCTTCTTAATAAAAGCATTTTAAGATTCAATTATCATTTGGTTTATTTTTATGCACTTAATTTGCTCTCTGGCCTTAAAAAAATTCTTTGTTCTTCTTTAAAAAAAATTTAAGTCGGGTTAACTCTCTTTTGAAAGATATTTAAAAAGGTACGAATTTACGAATTTACGAATGAATCTCGAATTTCATCAGTATTAAAGAAACAATAACGCAAAAACAATTAAAAATACGAGTGTCGTTAGGAAAGTTCGTGGAAGTAGTAATTTACGGAAACATTGCTGTGTACTTTGAAAAAAGGCATACTGGTATGTTTTATTAAATGATTATCAATTGAAAATAAATGTTCAAAAATCAGATGATGTTAATATTTTTTTCTTTCAAATTTTACAGCGATTTTCATTTAACATGAATTAAATTTACGGAGCACAATGTCATATTTCAATGAAGTCAGGTAACGTCAAAAAACTGGAAGGCAAACCTATCACTCTTTTCGGAAGTAAACACCTTTCAGTTCCACACACTTTTCAAATCTCTGTAATCCACTTATAAAATGCATCTTATTATAAACTTGTCACGTTTGTTTAACAAGTATTTTCGGGCGTGTCGTAGATCATTTAGGTCCAAAAATCTCTTTTCAAGCAGTTCTAATTTTAGAGAAAAAATTAAGCGAAATCCATAGGTGCAAAATCCGGGCGGAATGGGACTTTTTTCGTCATAATAAATATCAGTCTTTCTATCTTTAAACCTTTGATGCCTTTTGTTAACCAATTTTCTAGACTTATGTGGGTCATATCAAGCAGCATCTAAGAACCCTTTTGTCTTCATCGTTGAATTTTTTGCTCGTAGACAAAATTTAATGACCGCCCATTGCTCCAAGATGAACTTTGACCTGAACGTTTTTGACAAAATGTTCAAGCGTTGGCCATCCATATTCGGCAATAAAACAGTCGGAAATTATTCAATTTAATTAAAATTTCTACAAATTGCAGTTTTTATGTTATTGTAATGTCATGCAAAATATATATGGAGGGTAATCGTGTTCAAAAATCCAGACATGTAAACTTGTAAATCCGAATATGCAATCGTGTTGATGTGTGAGCCTGAGCATGAATATGTGTAATTCTGATCGTGTAACCTATAAAACTCGGGCATAAACACGTGTAAGATTTGACTCAGTTCCTTCGCATGATGCACATTTTGCAACTTTATTGTTTACATTAGTTAATTAAACCTTCAACTTTGCACACTTTCAATCCGTAGTTTCTGCATTTGTAACTTCAGGCTCGGCAATAGCATATCTGACATGATACAAATTGACAAATGTAAAGTCTACAAGTTTGTCGAATTTTGACATGACCTTATATGGAAACAGTGACGTCACTGATAGAAAAAGGCTAGCTGCAGGTTAAGACATGCCGTAATCGCCGGAATAGGGACGGAATAAATAAAAAAAATATATTAGGTAAGCCTATAATCATATTATCTCTGGATAACAACATTTCATAGAGTTTTATTTTTCGGAAAATTAAATTATGAGATTGGTATACATTTTATCAAGAGAACGTATAAAAGATGCGAGTAAAGATTTCGATCGGCTTCAGATATCCTCTTAGAACTGAAAAAAATTACATTTAAAGACTTTGTTTGAATACACGTGTATAAAGATATATACGCATTTTTATTCATAGGCGTCTGAACCGGGAAAGGGGGGGGGCTACGGGGGGGACTTAGCCCCCCCCCCCCACTTTTTTGCCAAGTTAGACCTAACCATTAGGAACATAGCAACAGGGAGGATTCAACCCCCCCCCCCCCCTACTTTTTCCTCGCAACAAACAAAATTGTTCCTTAAAAGACCTTAAAGAGAATGAAATATTAATAGTTATATTGAAAATTAGAGTCATAGTATGTATACTAGCACCCCCCCTCCCACCACCACCACCACGGATTAGGAATTTCATGATTTGGGGGGGGGGGATTGGGCAGGTAAGATTGGAGTTATTGGTATACCCTCCCCCACGGATTAGAATTTTCATGATTATGGGAATTCTTGTCAATATTTTTCATGATTAGTTTAGCCCCCCCTTTCAATTTGCTTCCGACGCCACTGTTATTAGAGTACATGCAACAAATTGTTAAAGTATATACCTCGGCTGAATTAAGAAAATATCTCCAAATGCATCCTTATCGCTACCACAAAGTTGTGACAAGACCCCCCCCCCCCCCCCTCCACGCGAAAAATTACACGGGGTCCGTCAGCTGAGTTGCAAAGTTATTGATAAGAAAAACAAACTATGTAAAGACATTGGTTTTGAGATTGTGATAACCCGGTAATATGAGACATAAGAAGCGACACCCTCTTTAAAAAAAAAGGAATAAAAATTCCAAAGATAAGGTTAACTGTCGTGAAATTAAAATGTGTATAAATTATTTTAAGAAATGTTTCTTTGCATTGTCGGCAATATATAGGGAAAAAAGCCTATCATGCAGGTAAAAATTTACATTTTTTAAAAATTATTTTAAGCAATTTTTACGGGATTGAGTATGACGTCCTGAATGTCGGTTCAATACAGACTCACTTTGTGAAGTTGGCTGATGGAAATTTTCTGGAGAGCTAGTATAATACAGCTTTACAGCCACTTGTGAACTAGCTGCAGGTCTGTAGCTCCCTGTCTAAAAATACAGATGGACGATCTTTGAGCTACAGTGCCTCCCATAGTAAAACTTCAATTTACGGCGCACAAAAAATATGCGCTAGTTTTTTTTATTATTATTGAAGATTGTGTTATTATTTATCTTTCACTTACACAACAACAAAAAGTATAAATACATGTAAAGTAACAAAATTTTCCGCGAAAAATTACCAAATCCTTGCAGATCGTTTATTCTAACTAATTCAGAAAAATAACAAGAGTAAAAATGGGGTACTCTATATGCAATGTTTTTGCCCAAAAATGACTAAGTTCAACAGCTGATATTTTTATAAATGATCAGAAATCAAAATCCTAGCAATTTGCATACTTCTGATATATATGTATAAATGATCTGCAAAAGAACAACTTCATATCTTGAAAACTGTTCGAGGAGTTATCGGTACAATAAGGGTACCTTTTTGACAGCCACTCGCCCGTCTGCAATTTTTACTATTTCAATAACGGAAACCCGGTTAAAAATTCACTCTCATAATTCTTAGAATTCAGAATCAATGGAGTTACATGGGACCTCACGGCGGTCTTCGAACCCCATGCCGCTCAAAATATATTTACCCCCTTAGGAAATTTCTTGATCCGTCTCATTTCTAGAAAAGAGTACGCATTTACTTATATTCCAGTTTAAATTACAAGTCAATTTTTTTTTTTTAGAGATATAAGATATTAGGCATTTCCTTTTATAATACCATCAGAATTATATTACGGAAATTAGCGCATTCGTCACATCGGCAACGATTTTTTTTCTACATGAACCTCGTCCTGTTTGGTCCAGTTTCAATCATACCTCAATTTTTTTTCCAAAAATAATACCGGTGTTTTCGATAGAAAAGTTGTCGTTCATTAAAAACTTATTGCAACAGTTTAGCTGAATATTATGTTTATTTTTCGTTCATTCCGGTCCGGCGGTTACGGCATGTCTTTTCCCGCACCAAGGCATTTGCCATATAAGGTCATGTCAAAATTCGACAAACTTGTAGACTTTACATTTGTCAATTTGCATCATGTCAGATATGCTATTGCCGAGCCTGAAGTTACAAACACAGAAACTACGGATTGAAAGTGTGCAAAGTTTAAGGTTTAATTAACTAATGTAAACAATAAAGTTGCAAAATGTGCATCATGCGAAGGAATGAGTCAAATCTTACACGTGTTTATGCCCGAGTTTTATAGGTTACACGATCAGAATTGCACATTTTCATGCTCAGGCTCACACATCAACACGATTGCATATTCGGATTTACAAGTTTACATGTCTGGATTTTTGAACACGATTACCCTCCATAAATATAGTGCATATTTACTCACTTAAACGCTACAATTACATTTCAAAAGAAAAAATGAATATAAGATATCAAATAATTACAAAAAACTGAATTGCTCCATAAAACATATCTTTTAATGCTATTTAAGCTGTATATTATTATGGTGCTTTTAAAAAAACAAACCTTTACATTTTTATTAGAAAATACGTCAAGTTTAAAATTGGTAGGTTTCACTGATATCACAGGCCGCTCACAATTGAAACCGTCTGCAAACTTTTCGAACAACCCTCGTATAATGTTTTAAAAGATTTTTTGATGAATTGTTGAGTTAATGTTATACAATGTACATTTTCCAGATGTGCCAAGATGGATATTTTTATGACAGACAAAACGAATCTTGTCTTCAGCACTGTAAGTCTTATACATTATCCAAATGTCATTTCTTCACAAACTAAGAAATAGTTTCCTTAATAAATCTTCATACTTAGAGGATAGAAGTGTACTAACCGTAAATGATACAACGCCACTCAATGATATATATACCATTGAGCGTTGCAATAGACTAGAGGCTTAATTTTACTTTACTCCTTGTTTTATATTTCCTATCTTGACTTATCTTTATTTCAGATTATTGCGACTTTGAGAGTAATCCAGACTCGGCTTGTTTTCTCTCCGAGAGTCTATCGGACGAATTTGATTGGACCATTCTTTCGGTGGGTAGTTAACAAAATTATGAATTATATCAAAGCGTTCCTATTTTAAAAGCATGCTTATAAAGGAGTAGGTTGGAGGTGGGTGGGTTATTTGGAAACAAATAACAATGATTATTACCTTTATTGGGGCTACACTATCTGAATGCAGCAATTAAGGTTTTTGTTTTGTGTTAATCTTTACAACATTATGATTGATTAATAACAATCAGATATTTGTGATTGATACAAATGACCAATTTTCAAATCCTTTCTAATAAAAATGGTTTATTTAACACAGGGTTCGACAGGATCCGTAGGCACGGGTCCTACCTCAGCATACCATGGATTGCATTACAAATACATTGAAACATCCACAATTGCGTCCGGACATAGAGCAATACTGGAGAGCTCAAAGACATTTCAAGGTACACTGCACTGCCATTATTTTCCAATAATTTTTATAAATCATTTATACACATAAAAATATATCAGTCAGCGTATTATTCAGTTTGTAAATATATTGAGGAGTTCGATTTCTGTCAATAAAGGTAAATTTACTAAGATGAAATTAAAAAATAGTTTTGTAGGTTTTATTTTAAATTCTTTTAAAGCATCATCTGATTTTTTTCCGAATTAAAGTATAATATTGTTTAAAGTATTCCAAATTGTATCTCTAGATTTTAGTTAGAGAGTCTGAGGTTGAAATATTAAGCAAAAAAGGAGAATAGTTATTTTGATTGCCATTTCTGGGACATTTTTTTCCAAATGATAGCTTTACGTTTCTTCAAAAGTACTTTATTTTATCCACAAGTCTAAAAAATATAAGCAACAGTTGTTTTATTTATTGGTAGATTTACTTTCGATTAAATGATAATAAAAGGTCTTATTAACAATACTAAGCATGGTTTAATGGTAAGAAAATAATATCAGGCATGTTGCATCAAAGGGCGGGGCGGGGGACAGGAACCATGGGGCCTTCTGCCTCCCCTGTTTTCGCAGCAGACATCTATCGGATATTTACATACAAATTAATGAAGTACATGTATCATGCCCCCCCCCCCCCCCATCAAACACACCCTTTTTGGGAGTATGTAACAAGTTATAAAGTTATAAAGAATTTACTACTCGCCCCTACACTTTTCCCACCCTACGAATTAAGAATAGTTCATGATTTTGAGAATGTCTTCCTTTTTATGTTTGGCAATTTTTTTTAGGTACCACACTTACTTTAAAACCGATGCTACGTGCCTGAATATCATGCATCTATTCACAACAAATTTTGAACTGTCTAGTGTGTAATTATAACCAGAACAGATTTTCAGTTTTTCATACCGATGAAAAATATTTTTTTTTTAAATAATTAAGAGTATATATATAATTGTTCTTGAACAACGAAATCAGTTACATGTATCTGAATCTACTTTACCGATACATAAAACAAAATTTGGATGTGTAAATGCAGCATCCTACTTTCAAGAATGAAGTGGCATTACTGCCTCGATTGAAAGGTTTGATATTTTATCTTTCAAGAGGAATGATGCGTAGATTACTTTTTTTATTGCATTGATATAATTAAATTTGATTGTATTATTTAGTCATAAATGTAAATACTTTCATATACAGTTATGTCTATTATATGTCTTGAAAGGAAAAAACCGGTAATAAATATATAATGAATATACCAATCAATCAACTTTGTATAAAAGAGAAACTATTTTAATCTTGTCTGGTGATTTTTTTGTATCTTATTCAAAATCGCAATAAATGTGCAGTGACTTTAAACTTTCATTTAACAAGCTAAAACCTACTGCCTAACGATGTACTACCACATGTATGGGGACACCATAAACACTCTCACCATCAGAACTCAAAAAGGAAACAACGCCGCCATTGACCGCTGGAAATTGTCTGGTGACCAAGGCAACGTCTGGCACCATCTTTCTGGGGTCAACCTTCCTTTGGACTCCCAAACAAAAGTAAGAAATTAAAGGCAAAGAGTTTTTACAACAACCAAAGTTTTACAACTGCGAAAAAAAAACTACCAGTGTGACAGATGTTGCTCTTCAAAACACTATACTGGATAAATAAAGGGAATTATGCTATCCGGCCATCTTGTATATATGTGGACCAAAAATGGATACATTTTTTGACTGACTTGTTTATATCCAAAACTGATCAAAAAGTCTTTCGAAAGATAAAAAAATATATATTTATAATTTTTTTTATCTTTTGACAGAAATTTTGGTCCTGCAATCTTTGGCATAAATTAAACGAGTCAGATAAAAACAATTAATAATCTTGGTCCATAAAAATGTACAGTTGTTTTATCCGACAAAGGGAAATGTTTCGAAAAATGCAACTTTGTCATATAATAAACCACTGTTTACAATGTTTATAACCAGTTTTTGTTTTTATATGTAACTCATCTGTTAGATTATATTTTTATCTTTAAATTAAAAGAATTTCAAAGGAAAAGGTAACTTTTCTCATAAGAAAATAAGAATTAAAGAAATTCCAATAGAAATTTAACTTCCGATAGATTGTGAACAAAGCATATACAGTGTTTTTAAATTTTGATAGGAAGTGGATTTCTTGCTCTAAGACTGGGTGTCTGAATTAATTCCAGGAGGAATATTTTTTAATCTTTAGGAAATGAAATTCCTGTAGGATTTTTAGAAATCCTTTTTTTTCAAAAGTTTTATATTAATTTTCAAATGTAATTGCTTTCCCTGTAATGCGAGACACACGGAATACAAAAGTGGCAATAGACTGGTCTATCATTTGATACATGTTTATACATCTTTTACGAAACTGTATCTTAAGTGGATGCGACAAATTCCACATTTCCACCAATTATCATCCTGCACAGTGTTACTAGATAGTATCACTGAACTTACAATAAATGTGTTTTCCTCCGTATTTTAGATTATCATCGAGGCTACTAAAGGATCCAGTTTCACGGGCGATACTGCGATCGATTACGTTGAACTTTGGCAATTTGCATGCCCGTAGAAGATGACTTCATGAATAAACAGTGTACTGTTAATCAAAGTTAACAACTTGACGATAAACCGCAGAAGACGTAAACATGACACTTTTTATATTGTTTAAAAGGAGTTTGGATCCTAAGGGGGGAAACACCCTGGATAAAGTTGTACTATTGATCAACATGCCAGTGTTTTAAAGCTATTTTATGTACTCTTCATCATTTCGATTTACATATTTTTTGGTTATTTCTTTACTTGTGTTGCTCTTTAAATATTTATTTATTATCAAATGATACATCATGCTCATTTCAATGTGTATAACTTGTTAATTCATTCCCGCTGACGTTCAAATAAAAAGACGGATTGCAATTCTGAGGCTTATTACATTTATACGACAAGATAATTGAAAATATTAAGTCATTTAAGAATAAAAAAAGAAGTTTTCAGAAAAAAAACTCGTACTCTACCATTTAAATGATGAAAAAAAAAACGAACGACAATGAGAAACGGGCATTTAAGGACTTTAAGGAATAATATTTTTAACAGTCTAGACGGACTCCCAAAACGGAGTCAACGGAAGAGAACTTCTGCAAGCATTTTGGACTCCGTTTTGGGAGTCTTCACATGCGCACTGGTACAAAATATGGCGATTTTTCGATGAAAACATAGGGTCAACAAGAAATCGTCCTGCAAAGTGCTGCATGTGTTGGCAGACTTCTAACATGTTTTAAAAGACCCAGGATATAATTTACTATCGATCGTATTTGCACGAAATAGTGCGTAAACGAAAAAAAAGCCTTGATTATTAACAAAAACTGGTTGCTCTAGCGATGATTAAAAACGTCTTTTTAGTATATAAGAATAGGATTGGTTGTTAAGAATCCCAGAAAATAAAAACTCTAGATACAATAAATCTTTACATAGAACTGATAATTAACATCAAAACAATTATAATCGCTTGCAGCATTTGCGATGTTAGGAAACCATGTTAAATACATAATTATTCAAGATAATTGAATTAGCATTTAGCATTAAAATGAGACTATACTTTTAACAAAAAATGATAAATAGACATATACAAGCATTCAATTAATTTCAAAATAGTTATAGTTGTGCGTGATCGAAGTTATGGGTGAATTTTTCATTTTAAAAATTAATCTTGCGTAATACAAGTAAATGGTTATAAACATATGACATTAATATGACACATATACGTTCAGAAATGTTTTTGAAAGTTTAGAATTATTTTTTGTCGTGATTTTGGTCAATTTTAGAGATTTATTTAGAACTAAGGGGCATAACTCGCACGTTGTTTATATTAAAAACGCCATTTTACTGCAATGCATGATGGAGCCAAAGACTCCGTTTTGGGAGTTAACTCCGTTTTGGGAGTCCCGTCTAGACTGTTTAAAGAAGCTCAAAATTTAAACTTGAACATACTTAAGTAATTAAAAAGTGTCATGGTTTGACAATTGAAGAGAACAGAAATTCAGTTTGAAGAAGATAAATAAAAAATTGTTGTAAAATATACCTTCTTTAGATTGATAGGTACACATTTACAAATTATAGTTTAAAAATGCTTTAAAGGAAAAAAAATGTTTTTGAGACTCATATTACAATGTGCGATAATTATGAGAATCGGATGTATTGTATAAGATAAAAATATAGTAGTTAATATAATGTGCTCGTACTAATATATTTTAAGACGCTGTTGCTCACGTAAGACACGTGGCCAAGGGGCCTTTGCTTTCAAATCATACATATTAGACATAAACATTTTCAAATAGAAGTTTCAAATTCATTCTTTTATTTACCTTTCATGTTAATAACATACAATTATGATTATGGCAGATAATCGACTTTTACGTATTATACAATAAAGTAAATGCAATTGTATAATACAATTTTTGCTACGACATTTGAGCATGGTAAAGAATGATAACTCTTTGATGATTTATCTCCTTACAAGAAATGTTGTTAAATAAACAGGAGAGCCAAAGTTATACTGAGTTACAGATTGGTACAGGTGGTAAAAGCAAAATCAGAGATATTATAAAATATATTTATAAAAAGGCCATGCACTATTTTTTTGTGGAAATTATTAAGCACAATGTACTAATGTTGTATAAAAGGCATGCTTCGTTCACATGATTGGCCACGAAATATTTTTGCGCAATATGTGTACCGTCAGCAAAAATGTTAAGTGAAACAAGTGGAAACTTTTATATTTATTTTCCAATAATGTGCGCGTTAAAAGCACGTAGTGCATTGCCGTGGTTTATGTAGAGTTGTACTCATTGATTGACAATTAAATTTTAACGAGAAAATTGAATGATATAACATGTCATTAACCTCATACAAAGAGTAGTTTGATGACGATATGGTGATCAATTAGAAGTTTCACTAAAGGCAATTGATTTTTACAGTAATTTTAATATAGTCTCAGTTATGGTAATAATCTCTTATTAATGTTATAATACTCACATACTGATATGAGATTTAAGAATATGGTCAAGAAAAGAGATGATTTTAGAAACCAATGCATTTTTTTTATATCGTAGTTAAAGGACACACGAGACGTTCCTTAATTTCATATAATTTTCATTCATTTTTATTCCTTAATCTTAACATTTAAACCTGTTAATTCTCAAGGTTTCAAGGTGCATTACCGGGCTCTTTCCGGAGCTAGAATATTTCGAATTTTCCTTGAAATAGCATGCAAAATGCATTTAAATGTTTATAAATACTGTCGTACTATACATTTTCAATTGTACAACTTGAATTTAAAAAAGAATCATATAAGATAAAAATATAATTATGAAATTACAAAGTGGAAATCTTCACATTTTGAAGATAGGAAAAAATAGAGAAAATGGAAGGTAGGTCGCGTCTGACCTTAATCTTGAATAAATCAGTCCATAACGAATAAAGTGTATTAAATATTGTATGTATTTTTCTTTTGGCTGCTGTCACAGTGTTGTAAAAGGCTTTCATCCCGTAACTTTTTTTAAGGTCAATGCAATAGAGAATTAAACAAAAATTATAAAGTCCTGATTACATTTCCTGGTTTCAGTAATCGAGCTCTTTTGTTACATTGATTCCAAGATTGGAATTTGACCATGGCGTCATCCGAACATGGTGGAATGTGTATCAAATACTCAGATCTATCGTGTAGAGGGAAGATACCTAGCGTCATATTTCGAATAGATTTCATAGTCGTCATCATCAACTTGTAAATTATTTATCAAAGTATACGTGCCTTAAATTCTCGATACAAAAATATCTTAAAACGTTCAGTTACCTGCATGTTCACCATGGCACAGAAAGTTATTATTTTGTTGTTATTCTCTATATTTTACGGAACAGAACATTGTGAGAATTTCCGGTATACGAAAGATGTTGCTGTGCCAAACGCAATTCAAATCATATCCAATGTATCTACGGAGTTTCTAAACTATCTCAGCGTTGCGTGCATCACTAACTGTATGTCTAACATTGAGTGTAACGCCATAGACGTCTGCGGGACCTATTGTCGTCTAATTCGAGGCTGGGACTCCTTGTACACCGAACAGGACGTGTCAACGACCTGTCAACGATTTCAGATCGTAAGGATATTTTATTTATTAACCGGGATTGGGGAGGGGGGAGGGCTTATGTCGTTTATACTATTAGATGTATAGGTGTATGGCATATTCTATTTAGAGAAGAGAAGAGGTCGGTCGTTCATGGAGAATAGATGGCTTTTGTATTTGTACTACTACTAGGTTCTTTGAGAAAATAACATGTATTATTGTTTTTTTTTCTTTTACTCTTTTTTATTTCAACCGTAATATCTGGTCTGATTTCTGACTTATCAACATTTCAAAAGTATATTCGATTTAAGGTCCATAATATCAAGTTGTAAGGAAACTAAATGAGCGTACCCCCCCCCCCTTTTTTTTTTTTACAATAGTTGTTATTGTTATAACTTGTATAAAAACAGGAATCAAAAGTTACAATCTAAAAAGGACTTTATTTTTTGCGGAACAAAGGCCTAAATAAACAAGAAAAAATAGTTCTTGTAATTAAGGATAACTGAAGATTTTTTAACGTGATTCTCATTAAGAAAAAAAAAACACAACAACAATGCATTGTATTTAGCTAAAGATAACTTATATATAGAGACTTACTTTTCATAGCGTATTTAGAATACGATTTTTCAAACAATTACAAATTTTATTATTTTCAATAGTTCAATCTATTAAAAAATAAGTGGGAAGAATGACAAACCCGGATTTTTCAAATTTATTCAATTATCAATACATTAGCTTTTCTATTTATTAAATCTTCAGATTAGAAATTATATAACAATATTGGAAACAGGAAAATGATCAAAATACCTTAGCAGTTTAAGAAAATGAGAAGCAAATGTGCTCGAACCTGGAAAATAAATGTTTGTTCTGCTATAGGAATGTGCAGCGGGGCAGTTTTACGACCGTGCATTGGAGAGATGCGTTGCTCACGGTATGTAGCATATTTACTTTTATCACATGTTTAGCTCAATATACGATGGATTTTTGATGTAACACTGTGATGATGATGTGATGATGATACATGTGTATTTCTGTTACAATCACGTTAGGAGTTTTGCATGTTTGTAACCAACAATCTGATTGGCTAATACATCTAATGATTAAATAGTGGTTTATAAAACAACTGTTCCAACCCATTTTATGTACATTCATGTACAAGTATAACTTCGGTAGCCATTGACTTCATATTTTATAAATAATTTAATTTTTTTCTATCAGTTGTGGTCATTAGACCTTTAAAATAAGTTAAGATTTTATATGTTAGTCAAAATAACTTTGAATACTTTTTGTTGGTTTTATCACACTTTTTCATTTAGATAACCGTGTGGCACGCACTATAAAAATATTAAAAAATGCTTAAAAACGATAGAACGCACCATATCTCAAAATTTTGATCATTGACAACATATAAATTTAATGCCAGCAGAGTAAGGTGAATATGATTAGTTAAATACTATAAACGATTTAGTATTATCATCATTCAGTATTTTTTTTAGATCAAAAATGGGTAGATATTTGAAAACTGATAGAGGGAATTCGGACAGGAATATTTATAAAAATTGTGAATGAAAACTTGATGCTTTGTATCTATTTCGCGTCACTATCATTCATAAACTGAATTTAAAAAAAAAAAATGTTGTAATTTGTATTATTTTCACAATTAAGAAAATCTAAATCATAGTGTAAAATTTTTAGGGATTTTACTGAACTTTTCAACAACAAAAATGGCCATTAAATCCAAAAATAGGTCATTAACATACTTTTTTGATAGTGAAAAATAGCACTACCATGATAGGTCTATAACACACAATATATATATATATATTTTTTTTCAGATTAAACGTATACCTTGAATTATTTCCCGATAAAATAGTTATTAACACATTAAACATGATTAGAACATGTGATTAAAATAATCTCTCGTGGTTTGTGATTTCTATTTGCAACGAATTCGAACGTGATCGTTTTCGTAAAAATGCAAAAAAAAAAACAAAAAAAAAAAAAACAAGACCATAATTGCTAAATTTACCAGACATGCAGCATATGTCGTATTCAAAAGTCGACAATATTTACCCCCGTCTAAATCTTATTACTTATCATTTTTACAACACACTCAAATCTAATGTTACACAATTTCTGTAATGAAGATTACTGTGACTTTGAGGCTGACCCCGAGGTGTCTTGTTTTCTGACGGAGGATCTAGCAGATGATGATGGTGACTGGATACGAAACACGGTAAACATTATAAAAACATGTTTTAGAGTTGCAACTCTTTTTGTACATGGCACTGTAACCTTTCAACTGAGAATTTTTAGTCAACAAATTGTTTTGTTGGGAGGAAATACATTTTAATTCATAAATATGACTTTTACAGGGCCCGACAAACACTGGCACTACCGGACCAAATGCAGCCAGATTTGGTAGTTTCTACAAATACATGGACTCTGCCCCAATGAAGCGTAACGAAGTGGTAACAATGATTAGTTCCAAAGTCTTTACAGGTTTGTTCTCTGCATGCAAAGAAAAAGGGGGGGGGGGGGTCAAATATGTGTTTCTTGTATGACTTTATTACGTGAAAATTTTTCTTTTAATATTGATCCTTCTCTAGGTGTTCAAGGATTGTAATTTTCATAATTACTTTCTGTGTTCAACGTTCTATTGACTTGTTCGATCACAATTATGAAATAGAATCATATATATGCGTCATGTTTTATTTATAAGTACATGTAAAAGTTTCAAACAAACTTTGTAATTAAAACTCCTTATATTGCATTGCAACGAACAACACCGTTTATTTTCATTTGTTTTATAATCCAAGGTTTATACTAGATATTAGTATTTTGATAAATTACTAATTCAGTTTGTACTATTATAATGTACATGTAATTCATTCCTTCAAACCCAAATTAAAACATATTTTATCGACAATAAATCAATGTAGTATTAAGAAGTTTGCTGAAGGTTTCGATCGATCGATAAACTTGTGTCGTACAAATGGATCTTGTATATTTTAGTTTCAATAGAGCTGTGAATCACAATTAGTTTTCTCAACAAATAGAGAACATATTCTTGAGATGTACAGTTGAAAATATCTTGCAGCACGATCATATTGCCTGACATTCTATTATCACATGTCCGGGAGTCAAATGGGGGATTTGACGGTGTCCACACAGAACGGAACTCAGTCAGCGGTAACCAAGTGGACGAGGAGCGGAAACCAGGGCGACGTCTGGATACAAGTTCCCGGAATTGATCTCAAACTCGATTCTCAAACTAAGGTACAGAGAGAGAGAGAGAGAGAGAGAGAGAGAGAGAGAGAGAGAGAGAGAGAGAGAGAGAGAGCGCTATTTCGTGTTTCTGAATTTCCTCCGATATGAGACTAATTTTTTTAGGCGCTATGTACTTTTGGATTTCAGATTTTGATCACGGCTAAGAGAGATGGAAATGCGGCCGACATTGCGGTAGATCTGTTTGAGCTGTGGCCATATCCCTGTTAACAGAGGCACATTGACTGAATATCGTTAAATTTGTACATGAAAATGGTCCCCAAGACTTTCAAAGTTGTTATTTGTTGTGGCTGTTGTTGTTGTTGAAGTATATTGTCTGTTGGAGTTGATGCATGTTCATGTAGGTTCTGATAAGCAAAGGTAACCCAAATTAAACATTATGGTAAACGTATCAATTATCTTTTAGTCGTTTGTTCAGTATTTTGACGAATATATTACCGAGCGAAGCGAGCTCTACCGGCAAGGCGTGTATAAATAGAAAAAATTCGGACTACATGTAGTTGCACATTGATTCAAAGGATTTTATTGGCGTCAGTAACTCAGACCAGTAATACCTTTTTTTTATCGGACCAGCAGTTCCCTGTAAATATGATTTCCCATTTCACACTCTCACGAGAACAAGATTATCTTAAAGATAAAAATAATTAAAGACTATATGGACTATGTACATGCATTGTAAGTATAAACTGCTGACACAACGTAGTTCCATTACATAAGACTGACGGAGTTATCGTCCTTTCGAGTGACGTCACAATCGATTTCGAAAGATTTTTTTGGGCGTCAGTAAATTTCGACCCACAATGCAGTTCCAAAAATACCGTTTTAGCCTAGTCTCGTTCAACCAGACGCTAGGCTGTCTCTGTAAAACTCCGACGTCTAGTTGAACGAGACTATTTTTAGCCTGTTTCCCTGGCCTACCCATAATGCTACTGTTGCGGAGCATTATGGATAGGCCAGGGAAACAGGCTAAAACACACGACCCTTGACCGACTTGAACTTTGACGTTACAATAAGGGAAAATTACTCTAACTAGTTATTGTAAATCTGCTGAAATTAAATACCAAAATCTTCTCAAAATCTTGCAGAGCTAACGAATGGAAATTTAATTTCATCTGTTCAAAACTAGCATCATTCATGCGCCGTGAATTGCAAGTTTTTCGTAAGTATGCACTGTACATAATATATTGCCATGTACATATGTAATTCAAACCCATATTTTTTTTTCCTAGAGCTATGTACAGCTATATATGCACCGAATGTATGTATTGTCACAACTATACGACAAATGCCCCAACTCCGACAGTCAGCGAACCAGCGGTAAGCTGCATCCACCAATAAGAAAGTTTGTGGTTAAGGTGCGGGTATTGTTTATGCATGGCGTAGCTAATAGAATTGAAAGCGACCCAATCGAAAAAACCTTACCAAATTCGATCGGATAATAAACGGAACGCGCAGATTTCACTCCTGTCAGTTTGTACAGAGCTATGAATATACAATTAATGTTCGTAATACTAAAGGGAATCATAGGTACTAAGTCTTGATGGATTTAAATACCCGCAACGTTATTTGTTACAAGATAAACGAAGGATAGGATTCACGCACGATAGGATAGGATTAACGCACGATAGAACAGTATACACAGACGATAAAATAGGATTGTTAAACGATAGGAAAGAATACACGATGTTCATGATAAACGTATAATCGCTTTAAACGATCTTCCCGAATAAACTGATAATGGCAGAATTTGAGAAAGAACACGTACAATTACAGATTTACGTGGAATTTCTTTTCAGTAACAATTGCCGAGTTGTTAACCATTGTTGCATCATTTATAAAATGTATAAAAATGACCAGTTAATTTTTTAAACTAAAATTATGAGCTTAAATAACCAATAAATTGTCTGTATTGTTAACATTGTTTATAATTACCGAACACCCTAGCTGATCACTGCGAATATTTCAGCCTGAGTTCAAATCACACGAACAATAGCGGGTTCAATTATAAAAATCCAACTCTTGTTTAAAGAAAATATAAAATCTATCATGAAAGTTTAATACATTCCTTCTGTATAAGATAATGATGCATTAAAAATGAATTATATTACATAGAAATCAAATAAATATTTACGCAGATACATATTCCACGTACGATTTTTTAACAATCTTTTCATTACCACTCACCCTGGCCGATTGCCAAGAACATTTCAGCCCGAAACAAATATCACACGAACAATAACAGGTTCAATTAAAATTCAACTCAGTTTGAATTATATATAAATTATATCATAAATACGTTTGTTATCGTGAAAATATGATGCATATAAAAACAAATTATACTGCATAAAAGTTAATGTTTACGCAGGTATAAAAATGAACGATAAACCTGATAGGATTAACGCACGATAGGATAGGATTAACGCACGATAGAACAGTATACACGCACGATACGATAGGATAGGATTGTAAAAAATAAGGTTGCGGGGACTGTAATGTAAGGAAGTAATATATGAAATGGGAAAATACTGATTTTTTTTATTTTTTCATTTTTTTATCTATTATTTTTATTTTTTTTTTTTATTTTTTTTTGGTATTTTACGATTAAACCAAAATAAGTTTAACCATCTTATTCGCCTATTTTAATTAGAATTTAAACGTCTTTATAATACATGTACATTACTTGCATGATAGTAAGGGAGGTAAGGAGATTCGCATATCTCCAGAAATTGTTTGATATGCCGAAGGAGAAGTAGTAATATAGAAAACACCGCCAGGTCTTATTGTTTATCAACTCTCGTAAAGCTACATAAATTATCCTGAATGTTTACCGGTTTCTTTCTATGTTAGTTTTTTTTTTTTCAATTTGCAGTAACACGTAATACATGTTATACTTTTTTTAATTTTAAAAACTATTAAAGGTTTGATATAAATCGATTTAGAAATAATCTTTTGGTTACCTAATAAGCTCGTCCTCTGAATTTTTCATACGATTGAGAATTCACGTGGTTTCCAAAATGGTGAGATGCACGTGTGAGGTGAAATGAAAAATATGACAATGACAGGGAAATTAGAAGTTGGATTGCCCTGACACGTGACTGTCTAGAACAACTCAAGTATTTACTCTGAAGCTTCATACGAACAGAAGCTGCTATTAAGTGTGAGTTTTGTAAGCTACATTGATTAATAAATTATTAACAAATGATTACGATATTTTTTTTTAAATTGTGTTAAGTTTATACATAGTTGGCCTAAATTGTTAATTCTTTAAAAAAAAAAAAAACTTATTGTTGTGTCTTACCATAATAAACTTTTTTTTCTTTTTTACATTATGCCATGTTTGTAAGATATATCGATTTTGGATTTGGATTTTAAGAGCACTTTGATAAAAGATGAACAAAATTGTACAATGAAGTACATGTACATAGGCAATTTCGCCACATATGATTCTCATATGTATTGCCTTTCACATGAGAATCATATGTGAATCATATGTGTATCATATGTGCATCATATGCATATCGAATCATATGAGTATCATATGTGGCAGATCATATGAGAATCATATGAACACTCACATGTGGATCATATGTGGCGAAGTTGCCTGTATACATTTACCTGAATGGGAATACCTGGCTCATTCGATCTTTAATTTACCAACAGTTCTAAATAATATTTTTCAATATATATTAATATACATATGTAAATACCTCTGGTTCTCAATCATGTTCGATAACTCGAAATCTTCCGGATTTTTTCTTTATTTGTACCATAAATCTGCCTTTTCTATAAAAAGTGTTTGATTAGTATTCTATAAGTCTGTCCTAAGATATTTATGCAGCACATTTGGCTGAGTTTTTAATTAATAGAAATACATATACCTGTGCAAAATGTCCAATTGAAATTCATGGAAAGGAAAAATTATCATTTTTCATTCTAAAACATTTACGTGCGCGATACAGGAACAAAAACAGATTTATTACGGAGATTTAATGGGGAATGTTTACATCTAGATCTTTTCTCCATTTGGAGATCACTCGGAATATCTCATTTTTCAATGTTATCATCCGGGTCTGCTGCAATACAAAATCCCCGTAGACATCAATTTGTTAACCGTAGAGAGGACACCAATGAACCTTCTTCATATTTTTTTTTTAGATTTTTAAATCTTCAAAATATGTCTGTAGCTGCGCAGTTCGGCAACTGTTCTGACTGATTAAAAAGGCATTGTCTTGTTCTTGTATGCATACTTTTCAAACGAAATGACATGTAAGACTGCATATTCGTTTGGCAACATTTATGCCAGTGTCGGGCAGAAACAAGTCAGTTCAAGAAATGTTTTCATTCGTATCCGATGTCTGCAAATCCCCCTTAAATAGAGTATATTTTGAGAACATAGAGGAATGCGTCTTTGATTTCGTTCATGTTGGAGAATTTGCAAGTGTGCCCAGATATAGAATGAATCAACAAACTATTGGTATCTCTCCGCAGCGGTAATACTGTAGAACTTACACTAGCCTATACATTATAATTCATGTAACCTCGGGTTTCATTTGATAATTGATTTGAAATGATTGTACATTTCTACATGAAACTTTATTTTAGAATTCTTGTGATCAACAAGGACCTTGGCAGTACACGCAGTATATACCGGAGACTTGTGTTACCAAATCAATATATACTGATTTAATTAACTCATTGAGATATTTGAAAACATATTCGAGAACTCATGGGCTTTTTACATGTACATGTACTTACATGCATATAAAACAATAATCTTACTGATTGACGTTTGAAGGAAATTGAAAGTTGGGGAGGGGGTGTCTTATCGGTGTATCTCCTTGTAACGTGTCAGTACACAAGCGCCCTCAATGATGATCAAAGAGAATCGATGTGAATCGCACGGCAGTTACATGTTCCAACGGTAGGAGGACACAAGTTCTAACTTGTCCGAAACCTTGAATAGCAAGGGAAAAAATGAATGAATAAATTTAAAAAGGAAACCCGTTCTCGCCATTCCTCAAACTACTAATACGTGGGGGAGGGAGGGGGGGGGGTAGGGTAACCACGGTGCTTTTATATAAAGCTAATTATCCTGTTATTTTTTTTTTAATCTTGAAATATAAAACAGGGGTGGATCAAGGATTTGAAGTTAAAGGGGGCATCAGTTGTAAACAGGGACCCCAGGAGCCTTAAAGGGGGGGGGGGGGCTTTGTTGATCCATAGGAAAGCCCATGAAAGTCCCTTTATTTTGAATATTAAGTATAATAGGGTATAAACTGAATGAAGTATTTAAAGTCACACTGTTGTGATAGTGATATGTCCTCTTGTAATCTGTTTTTCTCAACATTCTTTAGAAAATTACTAGCAGAGGGCAGATCCAGGATTTAATTTGAAGTTGGAGGGGGCTCCAGTTTTAGGCAAAGGGTCTGAGCAACCCTGATGGGGGCCAAGGGGACGATTTTTAATTTTTTAAACGATTGTCAATATAATACCTGCACAATTCCAGCAAATCCCTCCGCCATGCAAAAATATATGAAACATATCTGTTTACTTTAATTTTTCTTATGAATGGATGTAAATTAATCAGTTTAAAAAAATCAAGTTCAAAGTTTATGAAGTTGAAACAAAGATAACTATGCCAGCTTGTATTGTACAAAACATATTGGGAAGAGTTGTTTTAACACTAACTAGTATGACAAATTACTTAAAGCCGAATGACTGGTCACAATTAAACTCAAAGGAAAGGGGATTTAAAATGGACTTTCTATTTACGTTTCACACGGATATTTTTATTTTATACTCACTGTTGATATCAGTGTAATGTACATGTAGAAATATCCCATAAGTTTCCAAAAAGTTCATATTTAGGACTCGCAAGCTTTACATTCTGTTTGATCGAAGGAGTATATTTTAACTTTATTTTGACAATTTTAGAAGGGGGAGATGCGCCGGGTACACCCCCCTCTGACTCCGCCTGATAAGATTAGTACAGGTAAAAAGGAAGTATCTGTTATTATTTAGCGATCAGTGCTTATGAATAATATTTGATTTTTAAAATGTCATTGTTTAAAATATTATTTGAAAAATATTCCCAATAATTCAATCATTGTTCGATAACATCATTTACAATCATTTTTAATAAAAGTCATAAAAGTCATTTTAATAGTTTTTCATTGTCAAAATTTAGTCAGGCAGTTTTCAATAGCTATTAAAAAAAATTGGCAATATATGCATATTTATTTGTTAATTCATCAGCAATGATAATAATCCATTACAGTGATTAAAATTACGAATAAACATGTTCATATTTACATTGAACACTGTAGATACCGGTAATTGTACACAATCTCGGTGTTGTTGTTACATTGTCTCACAACATATACACAGTACATAATTATTGTATGGACATACATGTATAATGTTCACTGTAGATACTTGTACACTGTTACTGTCCTGGTGATTTGTCCCACCCAGAGATTGTTCTCATCATCCACACACACACTACGGGGATCCTCTACCCCTTGTTGTTCTGTAGGTAGTAAAGACATTAAGAACCGACCGTCCTGATCCAGGAAATGAACTGTGTTACTGATACTAAAACACACCAGGATGTGACCGAGTACATTGGTACATTTTCCATAGGGATAAAACAATGACCCCTGACCTGTGTAGGAGAACCTGTGTTGTCCTGATTTATCCACCACCACTACAGCATTGTCATAGTCTGATACACAGACATCACCATTGATGTTTTCTGTGACGTAGTGTGGATACCTATACAGTGCCTGTCCGTTGTTGTTTCTCTGTATGTTCTGTATTTCTGTCCCTGTCTTGTTGTACCTGGTAACTTTAGCCTTTCTATACTTTATCATCCCCACCAGTATGTCCCCGTTGATGTGGGAGGAGTGTATACTGAGTGGTTCCCAGTCTCCTGTTTTAATGAATTCAGTGATTGTATTATCCGGTGTTATCCTATTGATGACTTTGTTGCGGTTGTCTGTATAGATCAGATCCCCGTCCTGTGTGACTGTGTGATAGCCATATCCACCACTGGTTTGTATCTTCTGTAGCTGATTCCCCTGTAGATCTGTTTGGATAAGTTTACCAGTTCCATCACTGACCCAGAGTCTGCCTGATTTATCCAGTGATATATGAAATACTCCATTAAATCCTGGTACTGTGTACTCCCTGACCTTGGTGACAGAGGAAGACAGACACAGTGTTTGTTTCACGTCAGATTTCTCTCTGTTTTGTTTCTTCTGTTTCCCTGTAGGTTTCAACTGTGTAGAGGCAGTCTCCATGGGCTTTATTTTTCTGTTCTCTGGTTTAGTGTTAGGAACAGTTATTCTACCCAGTAGTTTGGCGACATCTTCCTTGCTATGTTGACCAGCAGTAAATACGGGTGGGACTGGTTTGGATGTCTCTGGCACGGGTCGAATTTTAAGGCTTTTTGATTTAAGAGATAATGTTAAATTTTCTATTTTTGAGGGAGATAGGTAACCATAATATGTTTGGATCAAATCATTAAGGTAGTTGATGAAGTCATCTATTTCTTGGTTTTGGCCGTTTAATGTTTGCAATAATGACTGTTCTATTTTATTGACTTGTTCTATTTTATCTGATGTGACTGCATCTACCATTCTTTTAACAAACTCAGCTTCAGCCTTCATTGCTGTTCTTATACCTTCCATGATCTTCTTTATTTCTGTGACATCTCCAGCAATTTCTATTTTCACGTCTTGAGAAACTGGCTCAAAATAATTTTGAATTTTGTCAATTTCCTCTTGATATTGCGATACCTTTTCAGCAAAGACAATTTCTAGATCAGTAAAAATATGTCCGCGATGTTCTTTTGTGGCTGTGCATTTAGAACAAAGGGGAATCTGGCATTCCTCACAGAGAAGATCTATGTCTTTTGTTGGGTGGATCTTGCATTTCACTACAGGAATTCGACGTTTGCGTTGTTTATAATGGACCACTTCATGGTTCTTGGTTTTCTTATTTTTCTGATGTTCACCCATGCATAGTTCACACATTCGTAGGTGACAGTCATTGCAGTAAAACTGGCAGTTCTTCTCACAGTCTTCAGTGCCACACACCAAATAATGCTGGGCGTCGGGTGGTATTTGGGATTCAGATAGTGCCATCTAAATGGTAAAAGTGCCTAAAAGTTAGTTGAGGCTATATGTATTTGATTAAGTGTATTTGTTATTAAAGATCATTAAAAACTCTGAATTTAGGACCCATCTACACCCCCCCCTTTACAAACATACAGGTACTCAAATCGATATGCATGTAGTAAGTATAATCTTCAGCAGATACATGTAGAATTGACATACAGGTATACACTGTAATGTCACACTTTGAGGTAGAGACAATTTATTTGTCTATTCCGTATTATCAACTTTTCTATCTTAATTATGTGAATCCGGGATTTTTTGTAGATGTCTAATATTTGTATAATAATGAGCAAAAAATATAATGCCGGTTTATCATAAGGTAAATAGCTTCCCTTTTCAAATCAATTATTTGTTGTTGTTGTTTTATTAACAGGTGCAAAACAAATGGATGAATATGATAAAACTTGATATCTGACCATGGCAATATATACCAATGAAAATGGTCACTACTTTCGGTTTAGTACAATGACAATATTACGCTAGGAAATATGTTAACTTCTGTACCGTCATGATCGGAAATAGTTATGACTGTTTTTGTATCAAACAAATTATAATATGATTCTAATTTACCTTTAGTTCTGTAGCAAGGTAACCTAGTGACGCCCTGAGATCAGAGGGAGAAAATACGAGACTTGTGTAATTTACTTCCTGGTTGAGCTAAAATTAGATTTAAACCTTCCGGCCTATCTATGTGATACGGGTATATATGTACGAGCAGTCTGATTAAAACAAGCCCCTTCTCTTTACTCGTACAGAAGAGTGTATGAATAAGGGGGGGGGGGGGGGTAATCAGACTAGGGTACGAGGTACTTCTTTAATTTGAATTCATAAAACGAACCTGATTCTGACTTTTTGTTTTCCCTTTCTGTAAATCATCAGTAATCGATTAATAAGTAAAGCAAATAAGTTTGTGAACCAAGCGTAAGTAATATATTATAATTTTAAAAATGCGGAAAAAAGATACAGTGCTAAAAGAATATATCAAATTATTGTTTTGTTTATGCAAGTCAAATACCATCTGTAAATATAACTAAAGGTGCATTTACATGTAAAATGTATACTGGTATATTTGCCAATTAATAACATGTAGTACCATAGACATGTATAATAGCTGCACGTACGCACATAAGTGCGAAGACGTCTGAAAATGTATTTATTATATAAAAATATATTTATGATAATTATAACTAATGTCATTAAGAAAATTAGCCGGTGAAAAAAATATCTTATAATATTTTAAACATAATGCAGATATGTAAATTATAATGTATTATTACATGTAGATATGAACTACTGCTCTGTATGACCGATATGTTTATACAAGAAGATCATGGCTACTTTGAACATTCCCCATAATGTATAATGTATAAGCACTTATGTAGTAATTTTTAAGTACAAGAATATTTAACAAAACCAATATCAACTTGAGATTGAGCGTGGCAGATTTTCTAATATCCATAGAAATGAGAGAGTTTGTAAACTATGTTCACTATCACAGATTGAAGACGAGTTTCATTTCATCAATATGTCCATTTTATAAGGAGATACGAAAGTTGTATGTAAAAAAAAATATTAAAATGAATCAAAATTAAAATGAAAAGCTTTCCGCCTGCATGTAAACCTATTCAATTACTTTCAACAAAGAATATCAAAGAGTTGTGCAATTTGGTAAAATACCTAGTATATAAATGCTCAAAATTACGATAAAAATACAATTATTGTTTTTGTTTTGAGAATATACTCTTCATTATCCTGTTTACTTTTGTAATGAACATTTTGCACACTGCTATGTGCACACACAGTCTAATGCAAGATTGTGGTGTTTTTAAAAAAATGTATACATATGTTTGTTTACTTTATTTATGTATATATATGTTAAGCCTATGAATCGTATTTTTCTTGGTTATAAACAATACAATAAAATGTATTTTGAACGCTAGACCTGCAAGCAGAACCAATTTTCGTAGCAGTGAGCGCTAACCCATCGGTCATATATAGACATCCAGGACAAAAAATCTGCAACCTAGCATGCTTATCGCTCATCTTACTTCGAGATGGACGTAAAATACAATTAAGCAAATAAACATTTCCACAACATAATTCCATAAACGAATTCCATATTATTAATACTACGTTTCTGTTTACCATGTGAATATATAGTTTCTATGGAATTTTGTAAACATTCCCATCACACGGCTTTTCCGAACGCGGAGGGCGTTGCCGCACGCAGAACAGAAGTAACTTGCCACAAAAAGGTAAGATCTTTAACTTTCTTTCAAACTTTCTATAGATAGCTAATGGACTTTTAAGATTTTCTTCAAAATTCTTTTTAAGTTTTAATCATAAACATCTTCTGAAGGCGAGAGTTGCTCTACAGAAACTCTTGACGTGGGAAGAAGTAACCTAAAGGGATTACATGTATTACATCTACAAGCTTTTTTTTAAATGGTACATTTTTAACAAAATTCTGTTAAGTCAAGAATGTTTCCGTTGTTGGTGTTTAAACATCAATGAAATCCCTTCAAACCTTTATAATTCAATAACATTTAAGATAAAGACTAGAAAAAGGAGAAATTGTAGATTTTTGATTTTGACAGATTTGTATATTATTTTAAAAATTAGCGATGAACGCTCACGTGCACACTTATTGGTACATGTAAAATTATTTGTTTCCAAAAAAAAAAACCCAAAGCGCACGGAGATCATAACTAAAATGGATTCTTACAACAGGATCCACGCATTTTCCTTACCAGGACGCACCTTAAAATCCGCGCCTGTAGTAGGTCTGTACATGTAAAATATTGTTTGACTCATCCATTATTTACATCTCTGCCAAAAAAGGTGCTCCCCCCCCCCCCGGTCACAGGTTGTGATCCCCATGTGTGTAATGCAGTTCATCCCGTTGATAAATTTCGCGCCATTTTAAATATTAATTTTGCTCTTCATTAGAGGGAGATAAGAAGTGTCGGTCGGTAGGATGCAGCGAGGAAATAAGGGGCATCAGATTGACTGGTGATTAATAAAACATCAGCATTGAACAGCATCTCGCATATGACACTCATCTCTTAGGTCAGGCTTTTAAATTTTAACGTATATACTAGTAGAGAAGGGTCCGACTTTCAACAGTTATACGTCCCTGAATCGAGTAATTTTGATGCACCATCTGAACGGTTGGTTTTTCGCAAATTTCTCTTAACTGCTTAACGTTAGATTCATCCTATATTGTACGCACATGTATTAGGTAGGATAAAAGGACACTTCGTCTTAATCTTAATTTTAAAAGAAAGCTGGTTTATTTGAAATACAATTCCTTGGGTAATTAATAAGGAAACATGGGCGGTAATTCGGTGTTTTTAATTGATGAACGATGTGACTTCTCATACAATATTGGCTGGGTTTCTCATATTCTCTTTTGAGAAGTGGACAGGCATAGCCTACATCCACTTCTCTTCGCAAGCCCTCATATTTTGATTCTGAAAAACGTGTAAATGTAGGAACCGAAGACGGTCCACGCTTCGACCCATGTTTTGAGTCCAGTTTCCCTAAATTTTCGTAACAGACCTATTATTTCTACATTTTAAACATTAATGCATGCATATATCACAAACAAATCCACACTAACCCGCTGTCAAACCATTTTCTCAACTTCTACATTCCGGGTTTAAATTATGAGACATCTCGCTACAGGTTGTTTAAAAAGTAAAAATATTATAGTCGGAAAAAACGGAAAATATTGTTCGGATTGTAGACTTTAGATTAAAGATATTTTTCTTATAATTTAAAGAGGTTTAAGTAGTGGGTTTACAATTTCAGACAAATTAACAAAATACATACGATTAAATAAGTAACTGTGGCACATGAAAACAAAAAATCTCTTTATTTTAATCTTTGTTGCTTGCTATATTAATCAATGTTTGTTTTTATGTTAAAAACAGATGTAGAGCAAATTTGTCACCAAAAGAGATTATTAAAAAGGGAACAAATACAACTTTGTAATTTTGTGACTCAGTATTTGTTTGTACATTGTTAGGTTAAGTTGATTCAGTAACGTTTTCTACATTACTGTCTTTATTAGGTTTCCAATTTTATCCGAAACACAAACATTTAATCTGCGCTGACCTAGATAAACAATGCGATACACAAAATTTAAACCCGGGATGTAGAAGTTAGGAAAATGATTTGACAGCGGGTTAGTGTTGATTTTTTTGTAATACATGGATGAAATAATGTTTTAAATGTAGAAATAATAGGTCTGTTACGAAAATTCAGGGAAACTAGAGTCGAAACATGGGTCGAAGCGTAGACCGTCTTCGGTTCCGACATTTATACGTTTTCCAGAATCAAAATATGAGGGCTTGCGAAGAGAAGTGGATGTAGGCTATGCCTGTCCACTTCTCAAAAGAGAATAGGTTTCTCATTAACCCTCCCAATAATATAAATAAATGCAATCTAATCAATTTACTCCAGTTCAGCTGGAAGACGCAGCAACTCCATTACCAAAATGAACCGAACAAAAGGTCCAGTTCTGGTCTCCGCAGGAGTCCTACTCTACGAAAGCCGAGAAGGATCATTCGAGATTCGAGATTCAAAATGCGAGATTCGAAATACGAGATTCGAGATTCGAAATTCGAGATTTAATATCTAAATTAACCAATCAAATCATGGATCTGAAACCTGTATCCTAGCAACATCAAACTGTTCTAAATAAAGATCATTCATACATGCTCTTTCCTACAAATAAATGTCTTAATAGCTCTTATATAGTGGTTATAAAATGGTTAAATTAACATTGATGAATTAACCCCACACAGTATAAACAATTAAATTAGAAATAACACTGTTGGCTTTGCGAATCTAAATGGTTTTGTTTGCCCTGTATGTATTTCCCCCCCAACAATTTTAACCCGAAGTGTATTCGCCCCAACTGTGTAAAAATCGGCTCGCGAAGAAATATCTGTTTAATCTAAATGTTTTAGCTATGAAACGAAACTCAGTGAAATAATCGACATGTCAAAATATAGGTTATGATAAAGTTTTAAACCATAGAAGATATAATGATTTACAACCTCAAAGACAAAAATCCAGATAAGAATAGTGTATTGTAGGGTATGGCAATGCCATTGTCGATATGAGAGAGAGAGAGAGAGAGAGAGAGAGAGAGAGAGAGAGAGAGAGAGAGAGAGAGAGAGAGAGACAGAGACAGAGAGACAGACAGACAGACAGACAGACACAGAGAGAGTTTGTATTGTCAAATTCAGTTTTGATTTAGAATTTGAAATTGATTTGATTTGTTACAAGCATATATAGACAGTAATTAAGCCTCTAAAAGGAGAAAAGAGAGGAGGTACATGTAGCTAGGGTAGGGCAGACCAACTAGCAAGCTTTAATTTTAACGGTGTTAGCGCACCTGTGATTTACATCGACTCTCTCTCTCTCTCTCTCTCTCTCTCTCTCTCTCTCTCTCTCTCTCTCTCTCTCTCTCTCTCTCTCTCATCACCTAGCATTTCCTTTTCCGTGAGGGGGTTTGGGGTATTTGTGATGTCTTACATTAGCTAGCGAAAATGATAAAAAAAACATGAAATGTTCTTTAAATTGTGTGCGGATGTTGTACTCCAATCTGTTTTCAGTATATACATTTCAAGAGGGGGGGGGGGGGGGGGGGCTATATGGTCCTAATTAGTTTGCCAGTTATTCTATCCCAACTTTGTTTTCTCTTCGTTTTCCAGGTTTTTTTTAGTTGGCTCGGCAAACTTTCTGTGTAGCTCCATAACGATGCACTGTAGATAAATTATGAGTAGTTTTACTTTTGATAAACAGGTACATATCCATACTTGATTTTTAATTTGACTCTTATAAGCGGATTTAATATTCCAATAAATATAGGGTAGGAAAGAGTAGACGGGACTTTTTTGCGCATATCCTACTGTACCATTCATTCAACACAGGTATTAGCACTCATCGAGTTCGACTTGCTTTCCTTTTTTTCATCCACTGGATTTAAAGCTATTAATTTTTGAAAATATTTTGAATTTATGGCCTGATTATATATAAATTAGAGCTGCGCTGGTGCATATATTTACCAAAATGGACCAAAATATAACCAAAAAGTACGACTCTTTTTCAATTCTAATCGGGTATGTCCTTTAGAAAAATCTTGAACCACACACATTTAGGCAAATAAAACGACAATTGTTTCATTTTTAGCTCACCTGAGCCAAAGGCTCAAGTGAGCTTTTCTGATCACAATTTGTCCGTTGTCTGTCGTCGTTGTCGTTGTCGTCGTCGTCGTCGTCGTTGTAAACTTTTCACATTTTCATCTTCTTCTCAAGAACCACTGGGCAGATTTCAACCAAATTTGGCACAAAGCACCACTAGGTGAAGGGGATTCAAGTTTTTTCAAAAGAAGGGCCACGCCCTTTTTAAAGGGGAGATAATTGAGAATTATTGAAAATTTGTTGGTATTTTTCAAAAATCTTCTTCTCAAAAACTATTAGGCCGATAAAGCTTAAACTTGTGTGGAGGCATCATCAGGTAGTGTAGATTCAAGTTTGTTCAATTCATGGTCCCCGGGGGTAGGGTGGGGCCACAATTGGGGGATCAAGTTTTACATAGGAATATATAGAGAAAATCTTTAAAAATCTTCTTCTCAAAAACTGTTTGGCCAGAAAAGCTCAAATTAAAATGGAAGCATCCTCAGGAAGTGTAGATTCAAGTTTGTTCGAATCATGGTCCCCGGGGGTAGGGTGGGGCCACAATTGGGGGATCAAGTTTTACATAGGAATATATAGAGAAAATCTTTTTAAAAATTTCTTTTAAAAACTATTAGGCCAGAAAAGCTCAAATTAAAATGGAAGCATCCTCAGGAAGTGTTGATTCAAGTTTGTTCAATTCATGGTCCCCGGGGGTAGGGTGGGGCCACAATTGGGGGATCAAGTTTTACATAGGAATATATAGAGAAAATCTTCAAAAATCTTCTTCTCAAAAACTATTAGGCCAGAAAAGTTAAAATTAAAATGGAAGCATCCTCAGGAAGTGTAGATTCAAGTTTGTTCAAATCATGGTCCCCGGGGGTAGGGTGGGGCCACAATTAGGGGATCAAGTCTTACATAGGAATATATAGATAAAAATCTTTAAAAATTTTCTTCTCAAAAACTATTAGGCCAGAAAAGCTCAACTTTGAGTGGAGGCATCATCAGGTAGTGTAGATTCAAGTTTGTTCAAATCATGGTCCCCGGGGGTAGGGTGGGGCCACAATTGGGGGATCAAGTTTTACATAGGAATATATAGAGAAAATCTTTTAAAATTTTCTTCTCAAAAACTATTAGGCCAGAAAAGCTCAAATTAAAATGGAAGCATCCTCAGGAAGTGTTGATTCAAGTTTGTTCAAATCATGGTCCCCGGGGGTAGGGTGGGGCCACAATTGGGGGATCAAGTTTTACATAGGAATATATAGAGAAAATCTTTAAAAATCTTCTTCTCAAAAACTGTTTGGCCAGAAAAGCTCAAATTAAAATGGAAGCATCCTCAGGAAGTGTAGATTCAAGTTTGTTCAAATCATTGTCCCTGGGGGTAGGGTGGGGCCACAATTGGGGGATCAAGTTTTACATAGGAATATATAGAGAAAATCTTTTAAAAAATTTCTTTAAAAACTATTAGGCCAGAAAAGCTCAAATTAAAATGGAAGCATCCTCAGGAAGTGTTGATTCAAGTTTGTTCAAATCATGGTCCCCGGGGGTAGGGTGAGGCCACAATTGGGGGATCAAGTTTTACAATCCTTAAAAATATTCTGGGAAAGTTTTCGGTCCAAAACTCAGTACTTAGTGTGAAAGCACAGGTTATGAGATTAAAGGTAGATTTAAGTTTGATGAAACCATGATTCCCTAGAGAATAGTGGGGCCACGAAAAGGGGGGGGGGGTTTATAGGAATAGAGAAAAATCTTCTTACAGGTACAACAACAAAAGGGGCTTTACTAAAAAATAAGAGGTGGATAAAAATTGGCAGATTTTCAATTTTTTTTTAAGCAAGATCTACTGTACTCCGTTGTCAAGATATTTTGATATTGTAAAGCTAATTTGATCAGAATTAAGGCAATTGTTGCTCAGGTGAGCGATGTGGCCCCTGGGCCTCTTGTTTTTATAGGGAGTGAGGTGGTGCCGGTAAAGGACATGTATTGCTTATGGCAGTTGTGCTATACTCTCATTTGTTATAATAGGTAATACTACATATTGATATAAAATGAAAGTTTCCAATTACACTGTACATGGCTTCTATCATGCATTTTGACCCGTGCGATAGTTTAAAACAATTTTCAAAGCATTTAATGTAATTCAACCGATCATTTTTCAAATTTAATTTTCTGGATCCCCGCCTGATACGTCCGCCTTCTTGTATATTAGAATTACATGTACGTTGACCATATGTACACATAAATTAATCGGCTATGTTATGTAACGATTACAAATTTTTGCAGGATATGTAACAAATAACAGCCTATTTGTGGGTTTTTGCACTGATTATTTGAAATAATTTGCCGCCATCTTTTATGCATTCCACACACCACTCACAGTTTCTTTATTTGGTGTTCTGTGTGTATGGCGACAAATTGGTAAATTTGTACCACTCACCCCTTGTAGCTTCATCCTGATTTTATCTGGCTAAGTGTAATGTAGTAGTATATTAAATACACACATCTTTGTTTGCAGTGCTTATTTACATCTTTAGAGATTTACTTACTAAAAAAGTAAACATTTGTATGACTTTCATGTAATTATTGTCCATTTTGGTGCGGGGGGGGGTGGGGGGGGGGGGGTTGGAAACTACAGAGAAACTTAACTTGGCTGTGAAGCAAATGCTTTTATTCTTTTTTGTTGATATATCAATGAATGAATTATAACAAAATACATGTACAACAATTAATTTTGAAATATTCATGCACAATCAAATAAAAAGTTTTACTGTTCTCTGCACAAGAAATCGGCAATGTGAACAAATTGGCACCCTATCATCCCTACCTTTAATTGTAGAGAGTAGGTATCCTTCAATATTGAAAACAATTCCAAAAGTAAGACTTATAATAAGTTGTTTACTGAGGAAAAGGAAAAAAAATTGTATTTATTAATAATTCCGTATGATGTGATAATATCTCAATGCTTTGTTTATAATCATAGTACTAGTGTATCACTGTATGCATACATAAAAACGATAAGTAATGCTTATATCTATTAGTGAAACAGGACAGATTATTTATATTTAGATTATTTAGATACATGTACTAATCTTCATGCGGGGATCTAGAAAGGAGGGGGTCAGGGGATCTGGACCCCCTCCTCGGGAAAATTGGAGCTTATTAAATTTACATAGGAAAATTATTTAAAATTGGCCTAGGACCCCCTACAGAAAAAATAAGCTACGCTTATTAAGTTCTCTACCATAACCGCATTTTTACACAAAAGGGGTGAATAAACCCGGGTTTTAAACTATTACTGGTGGTGAAATACCTTAGGGTTCAAACGCATCAGGTGGAAATGCACCAGGGAAAACAAAATCACTTAGATCCGCGAAGCACACTGCATTATTACTAGTCTACTTAGATATTCTGTGTAAAAGTAAATACAAATAATTATTTAGTTAGGTAGGGAGAAGTGAACATAGCATTTATTTATATATAAGAGCATGTACGTATGATTTTTATTTAGAACAGTTTGATGTCGCTAGGATACATATTTTCAGATCCTTGATTTGATTGGTTAATTTCGATATTGAATCTCGAATTTCGAATCTTGAATCTCGTATTTCGAATCTCGTATTTTGAATCTCGAATCTCGAATGATCCTTCTCGGCTTTCGTACTACTCCGCTCAGTCGGCTGTCAATCAAAATAAAGAGGGTGGAGACAATCGACAGGTGCTGCATGGAGATGAGAACTCAAATGTGGAGGAAGAGGCTCACTCAATGGATGTCTTGTGGAGTCTGTCTGGGTCAGTGTTATACTCGGGGAGGCACAACTACTACGCCAAGGCTTACTCCGTGTATGTAGTTTGGTATTTTATTGACTAAGTAGAACAATTTCAATTTCCTCACTCAAGTTACTAACAGAATATTACTCAAAATGTATTCCTATCTCATTTTGGTTATTGTCGAATGATGAGACAGAGTTTATTTTGGTATTCTATTGACATATATTAGGTATAACTATTTCAATTTACTAAATATAAGTTACAGAATATTACTCAAAATGTATTCCTATCTCATCTTGGTTATTGTTGCATGATTACAAGTGTCTCGCTTCTCTTTCTTACTGTTGGTCACTAGTCCAAAAAAGCACTTAAAATAACATTTTAAAAAATGCATACCTTTATTAAAAAAAAAGAAGATCTTTGCTGACATATTTCATACGTTAACAACAAACTTGTTGAGAAAACTGAACATGCTGAAAGACAAAAACCAGTACCAGCAGTCTTTTGATGATTTACTTAACAACAGACACGCTGACACTGGCTGACTGATGGCTTTAAGAATCATTGCAGTGGAGAGAGCCGCACAGTAGTCCTCATCACGCGATGAGCTGTCCTCACTCTCAAATTTATGATTCAATTCTGCAAAAAAAAAACCAAAAAACTAAAAACCCAAATTTCCTCATAGGGTTTTAATCTGATTAAGAATACGACAAAAGATAGGTTTAAAGTGAACTGAAGCTAAAAGAAAGTTTAATGTATAAATATATAACATTGCCTTCAAATTTGGACACATTACCATTAACTAGGTTGACTATAGAGTCCATTAGTATCTTTGTAGTGAGCGAGGTCCCCTCTCTGAGAGGTAACACCACAATAGGCTCCTCCGCTGAGGTTACTTGGTAGGACCTGTATGACTCCTCCAAAGAAACAGATTCCTTGGAGTCCTGTTTGTGAAACATGAAGCATGGTGATTTAATGTGGTGTAGGTATGTTCCTAATCGCACTTCAGGAACTCAGAAAACTGAAAAGTTCAATACCTATCATACTGTTAAATTGATTGATGACTAAGTTAGAAACATTTGGTTTTTTCTACAATAACTTCTATACATGGTTCAATAAATGCCTACTGGAATTACATATATGATAATTGGTGGACTGTTGTTTATACTTTACAGAAAACTAAAAATGGTTGACAATGATAATACAAGAGAGTTTACAGTAACTGTTACAGTAGTACATTGTAATGCTAGAAAATTATGATTTTACACCAGAGACTCTAATCATGAGATCAATACGTTCAGCTTTAGTTTTGTCTACACTAATACACTTTTAATAAAAATCATCTTATTTCATTTAATCATTTTCTAAAACATTAACTAAAGGTGATTCATTGCTATGCGTTTGTCATAAGTTCAAGATTTTTTTTTTATAATAGAGAGAGTGAACAAACTTTCTTAAAACAAAGACAATGGGTAGAACCAAAAACCTTAAGTTACAATTTACATCTTATAAAACTTTCCCTAAAGGCAGCATATACATGTGTGTTAGGTCCATATAGATATAATAAAGCTCTGAATCCACGACAGAGAAGGGGTAGAGTCTGTGCTCCTGTAACAGATCATGAGCTGCTACGAAAAATCCATCAAAAGTCAACATCCCATACCAAAACATTATCACGATTTGCTCATGAGCAGCTCACTTGAGGACTAACAAGATTTCCTCACGCGAGTTGCTCATGTGAGTCTCATGTACAATTTAACATAATGTTGCCATATATGTCATACAGAAGATGCAGGGGTGTCGACACTCGATTCATTCATTCAGATTCGTCCTCTGTTCAACCGTGGATTTTTCACACTAAAACACTCCATTGACAACGTAGTTTTTAACCTTATTAACCGGTAATGCCGATAATTCCCTTTTTAATTCATTTCTCCGTCATCTGTGATGGTAGACAACATGCCGGAATCGAGTATGAAAATTGGCGGCTGGCAATTGACCAACCAATGAGCGCGCGCGTAGCGGAGTCTGGTTCCCCCGCCACTGCGTTTTTACTTCGTTTTGGGCAGGAGCGAAAACCAGACAAGCAGGTAACTTTACATTAAAACAAAAGTTAAAGTAGAAACAAACAGCTTACGAAAAATCACAATATCAAGCGTTTTTGTCAGATACTCATATCTAAATAGTAAGTTGAGTAATAATAGAATTCAGGAAGAAATAAAAGAATATAATTTTACCCAAAAAAACAACAACAACAAAAAACCAGACAGTTTGGTCTTCATTACAAAAAGACGGGGTGGGGGAGGGGGTGTAAACAGAATATTGCAATTGCTTACGTGAGAAAAAAGGACCTATTTTTTTTTTTTACTTTGATTTAACATCGATACTGCATATACTGACCAATTTTCCAACCTCTTGCTCACGTGAGGAAGTTGAACTTAGAAAAAAAAATCCACCGTTAGTGTATCCGTATAGCCTGTTGCTTACGTGAGCAATTCGAATAGAATTTTGCTCATAAGCAATCAGGTGAGCAAATTTTTGCACATGTGCATTTTGGTTAGTATTTTCCTCCCTAAAAGAGACTAACAATCTGCACATGAGCAAAATGAATTCCTACCTAATTTGCATATATTTCTTACTATATTCTCATGTGCTTCTCATAAGCTGCTCATGAATATTTGTTAGAATGTTTGGTACGGGATTTGATGCAAATGTCATTCCAGCAGACGAACCAAGAACTCGGTCAATGTATCTCTGAGGTATCTGTGTGGGGATGAAAGTATACACTGTTTATGGATGAAATCATATACTGTGTATGAAAATAAACACTGTTTGTGGATGAAATTAAACATTGTTTGAGGCTGATCACCACATGTACTGTTTTCACTGTCTTCAATTCTACTCACAGACACTGTATACAGGGAAATATTCGCCCTGGTCCATTTTATTTTCGCCCCATTTGCCATAGTTGTCAGTGGGCAAAATCAAGACAGGGCAAATTCTAATGTCTCTAATTATATCTCTTCAAACACAACTGTCTCTGGGCAAATTCAAGACGGAGAGAAATTGTTTGCAAGTGTAGAAGGGTGAAAATTACATGGGGCGAAAAAAAAAACACCTTTCAAATAACACTTTTTACAGTACTTGCGTCTTAATTAAGATTGTTTGACCCTAGCTTTGACAGGTGATGTTGAGTTTGTTACTTGATACCTAACTAAATATAGCTGTGAGTTATAACATGCTTTTTGATTGGATAAAGTAAGTTACTTTTTATAGCTTTAAATCACTTGACAATGCAAGATCAGTCAAACACGTTATGACCTCTTATGCAGATCTTCAGAAAATAACATGAACAATAGTGATTTTATTTGATCCCCATGATAACTTTCACAAGAGAAGAATACATGTGCATGTACATTTTAAAGTGTCCTTGCTCTCACACAAATTCTATATAATAATTTAAAAATTGGCTTTCTTTGATAGCCTGCAGGTTTGGGGCAACTCTTTGGACCAGATGATATCTCCAGTGGCAGATGTCTGTTCACCAGATATCACTCCCAGATCTTGATGGGATATCATTTGAAACCTGGAAATTTACAGAAACAATCTTTAAAATCAATGACTACAGATATTGATACAAATTGTAAAATGTGGGATGAGAGTGATAGCAAGGGTGGTGGCATTTTGCGGTAGTCACTCTAAGATGTGGTGTGTATGGTAAGGGGATGGCAGTGGGGTATATTTTCTTGTGGTAGTTACTAATAAAAGGTGTTGGTAGGGTAAAAGTATTTTTCGAATGGGGGTCACTCTATGGGGTGTGGGGGGTGGTGGAGTGGGGGTATTTTTTTTAATGTAATCATTGTATAGGATGGATTGAGAGTATTACAGCTTATATGGTATGTTTGTCCCCGCGCCAATGGAATGGCTGAAATGGAACCTTCCCAGTGGCGGTGTGATAAAGTGTGGCTCCCAGACTCCACAAGTCAACAGAGATGTCAAACTACCGCGGTCTGTGGCGTTCAATGAAGGCTGCCTTGAAGATGTCCGGATGCTGAAATTTTTAATTATTTATCCGTCAATACTGCATCTATAATACTAATAAAAAAAACGACCAGAAGGCATGCATTGATGTACAAGTACTTGTTTATTATAGAAATTTTTAAGTGATGGTTCAAATTATGATCATTGTTTGTTGTTGTTTATAAGGTAGTTATAAAGAGTACAAGAAAATGGATTTCAAGTGAAAATTGCAGTTTAATTTTTGAAATAAAAATTTTAGAGAACTCTATCATCGATATAAAATTTATTTACCAAGTATTCTTCTGTTCCGACTAAAAACTGGAAGAAATCTCCATCCTTGAGAGGTTTAGCTGTCCCGAAGTCAGACAGTTTGTAGACATAACAGTTTGTAAAAAAAATAATATGAAAATCTCCATATCTTACTCTAGCATCACCATCAAATACATCAGAGAGCCATATTTTTGGAATATTTTGTATCATACCTGCCGTCGTCTGCTATGCACACTAAGATGTTTCCGGGTTTTATATCACGATGGGAGAATCCATTTTGACGAAGGTTCTTCATGCCAGAGACTGCAAAAATTTCAACAGTTACTGATTTTTTAAGAATTCTAGTGTTATAAGATTTGGAACCATGCAGCAGTGAATAAAAACCTAGTAATCATTAACTTTTTTGGCCTAATGAACATATACATAAAACATAATACAAATTTTCATATCATTTTGAAATAAAATATATGCACTTTTCAGTGCCATATCTTTGATACAATTAGATGTATCTAGAAAGCTAAAATCAAACACAGATTAATCCTACACAATGATGAAATATTTTCTAACTTCACGCGACCTTTTTTATTTATTTTTTTCACACCTCTCTCCCTTGATTAATTTTTCAAGAAAAAACATTTTTGATCATAGACCTCACAGGGTTGCTTTTTCACTACTGTTATTCTGTTGATTTAAGACTTTTTTAATGACAAAATAATTAGTACTACTTATTAATAAAATTGTCTTTAAAAAATGCGTACAGTAAAACTGCTTGTATTGCCATTTTGTAAGTGCACTCTACAATGTAAAAACAGATAAGTTGGTACCATGCATACACACCTAGATGACTAAAGAATCTGAGGTATTCTTCCTCTGGGAGACCAAAGGCATTGCTGGGCTCCCTTAGTACCTCCAGCAGGTTCCCTTTCTCACACAGTTCCATCACTAGGATTGGTTTGGCACTCTCCTTCTATTTTTGAAAAAAAAAACAACGAATTTGATAACGATGGGTCTTTCTTTTCAAACAACTACATGTAAATGATATTACTGTGTAGAAGATCATAGTTACATAGCGTGTGATGTGATTTTGACAGTTGCTTTTCTAATTAAAGAAGAAAACGATAGTGAATAGATTTGACTTTTAGATGCAATTTTTACAATATTTTGATACAATTAACATTTACTTTCATCTATTAGGTTGTCGACATCTATCTGCATCAATGAAATGAGAATTATATAGGATATATCATGTCACATTTTTATTCTATTAAATTCTATAATCACATCATGTAAAAAGCCACGTTAATAATGTTAACTTGATTTTTGACATTTTTACTTGTTTGAGCATGAAATATACATGTGTAATGCAATGCTTTAAACACATTAATTGCAATAAAGTGTGCAATAGAAATTCACATTAAGTCTATCATAACAGTTTACTTGATCCAATATATGCCCATGATATATTCTACAAGTTCTAAGAATAACTTTAAGTATATTATTGTATACACACATCATACTCCAGTTGGTAGAACTTGGTGATGTTGGGGTGCTGGAGTTGGCGCATGGCCTCTACCTCCCTCTGGAGCTGCTGGGTGAAGCGCGAGTCACAGAGCTTGAGGGCACAATGCTCCCCCGTAACCTGGAAGTAACAAAACATACTGGTTTAATTAATCAAATAAATAATAAATAAAAAGGCTAATAATCATCCAAACTAGATTCGGCTATGCATATTCAATTACCTACATGTACGATTTTAAGAGCATAATACAAAGGTACATGCCTAATAGCTTATTTTGTGAAATTTCTGGCATGAGAAACTATCAAAGGCTTAATTTTGTTTGATTTATCTATACACTAAACCATGTACATTTATACAGTGAGCGATTGCCTAAATTCTATTGATTGTATTGTACAGTAGTACATACAATTCTAAAAAAAAAGTATTCGTTGAAATAGTTGTACAATGAATAAAAATTAAACAATGAAGATACACGTATTTATTCTTTTAAAGACAACTGAACAAGGCTAGTATGTAATATGTCTTAAAAACAGAGTTTAACTTAAGTTTCAAGTGAAACTGAAAGTAGAAATATTTAATGTCTGCGTTTACCTTGTGTACACCTTTGTATACATCGCCAGTGGCACCACGCCCGATACATTCGTCTGTTTTATACACATAATTCTCAGTGGCACGATATGTGCTCATTTTTAACAAAATATCGCCTACTTTGGAAAACGTAACTTGTCCTCCATTTTTTCTCTCAAAGATCTTCAAGGGAAACAACTCTCACATCGGTAACGTCTATAAATATAACAAATGAAAAATCCCACGAATTTGCATGCGCGGATCTAGAGAGGGGATGGGGGAGGGGGTACCCCTTTACTCACCAGAAAATTCAGGCGTATTGAATTCACATTGTAAATAACTTATTGAATGTATTTCTTGGACACCCCCTTTTTATTAAAACATGGTATATAGTGACATATACGCATTACATACACAATGTTATACGTCAATCATTACTGTATTGTATTCATGTGTAAAGTCAAGGTTTTCTGCTATAACGCCTTCGTAAGCTAGATATCAACAGAATAGAGAAACACCGTGGATCTTTATCCTTGGTTGGCGATAACTAAAAAAAGCTACACTTTTACCAATATAATATACATTCTAAACAGATGATTTTTTTTAAAATTAAAATTATAAAAAAAATATTTTCATCACCCCGTTTGGAAAATTCAAAGTTTAACATACACATGTAGTTAATTAACGAATATTTAAATATCCCCCCCCCCCCAAAAAAAAAAAAGAAAAAAAAGAAAAAAATTGAAATAAAATAAATAAATAATGACCCCCTCTTGAAAAAATTATGTGATCTGTACATACAATAATGGTGAAAACCTCTCTAAAAGGTACCTGCAATTTTTACAGGTTAAAAAATCGTTTGATTTTATTCGAATCCAATTATATAACTCCTTCTACATAAGTTAAAAAAGGATACGGGAAAAATCAATATTTATAGGAAGGGGAATAATCGATAATAGGTTCATGTAAGAGTTACCGTCCTTTTAATTGTGAGACACGTGACGCATCACTAAGCAATGACGTCATAATAGGCACCTAGCTTATTGGTGATTCTTGTTCCATTTGCGGTAGGTATTATATATTTCCTTCTTTCGCACACACAAAATGTTTAATAATCTTTGAAGAAATTGAGAGTTAACTCAGTCTGATATATAAATTAAATTCTTAACCAATTTAATATACTTTATAATTGTAAGTGTATTCCATGGTGAAATATCATCCTTTCAGTTTTATTTAATTGTTTTTCTTTCTTTCAATATTTCATAGAATAGAGATCAACAATTTCATCAGCAAAGTTGTGAAAGCTACGAAATATTTTCTGAGCAGGTATATATGTACAGTTTATATTATATCGAATATCTTCCAAAGATCCATAACTTCTAAAAATCATAATCATATGTCATATATCTCTATAATATATTACAAGGAATAAAGTATTATTAATTAATTGGTACAAGTACGTTCGCATTAATACTTTCATACTTACGATAGTTATTAATTCAAATTAAATATGTGATACAAAATATACATGTTTTACATACAATGTAATAAATAAATGTTTATATAATATGAACAACTGCAACGAAACAATGCCGTGATTATTGCCGAATTCCGTGTCATTTCTATATCCATGTCAATTTCAAATGCAATTTGTTTTATCAAAAAATCTTTTCATGAAATTTTGTTGACAGTAACAATGGAGATGAACAAAACCGTTGATGACCCACAGGGGTCCACAGAAGCCCTCAGCGAATCCTTGCCTCGGGAGACCCTGCCCACAGGGACCCAGGTCGAGACCAAAGAGGCACAACATGTGTCAACAGAGGCACATTCCATGTCCATGGAGGCTCAGCACGTGCCCACAGAGGCACACCACGCAGAAGAGGGACGGCTCGTGTCCACAGAGGCCCAGCACATGCACACAGGGGCACCTCACCTGTTCCAAGAGCTCAAAACCGAGTCCCTAGGGACACAGGACATGCCCCCGAAAATTGAGGCACTCGGATTAATGCAAACAGAAGAAGCCTGTGAACATTTAGAGAACGATGCCAAACCCAAGGTAATTATAAAGATATCGTTTTGTTGAACTGCCAATTATTGATACGTGGAATTATTGCATTTTTTATATCATTGTGGTTTTTTTTTACTCTATTTACTTAAATTCTAATTTTATAAATTTCAACAGACCGGTGATTTGGAGATACCGGGTCCTTCGTTTACATCGACCATACGGAGAGAATCATTGGTATGATTTATTGTTATCAGATCCAGATATTAGTGTACGGCGGTTCTTACATTGAACACACTATTTTGCAAAAATACAGTCTGTTTATTTGAATTAATAGGCCATTAGTTGGACTTTTATGCACAGAGAGAGAGAGAGAGAGAGAGAGAGAGAGAGAGAGAGAGAGAGAGAGAGAGTTAAACTATTTTGGAAAAGTGCTCCTTGTTTTTATGTAGATGAACAAATGTTCGATGATATCGATGATGTTGGACCATGACAGTGATGACGACGAGGAAGCAAACAACAAAGAACTGGACCAGGCGGTATGATCATGATTAATTGTAATCAGATTAATCATATTTTCATCATGTCATTATATAATTCCATATTTAGATTTGGTTAATATTCTCAGCAATCTATACTTGTTATAAATTTCACAACAAATTTGAACACTTAATAATTATCACAACAAATTTAAACACTAAATAATTCATAGTCACGTGGTTTACAGGCCCTGTCCAGACTTTGTGCAGAGTCGGGGGAGATAATTCTTAGAGAAGAGGTACTGCAATCAAGACGTGTCCACCTTTTGTTGAAATATACAATCAAAATTACAGATTAATCGAGTTGTTTTAATTTATATATCTATATATTTCTATATATATACACTTTCTCTCTTTAGGCACGTGCATTGTCAGAGCTGACCATCAAAACAGTTCTGGCTGAGGAGCGAATAACATTAGAGGTGATCATACGTATATGCATATATCAACCGATACATTTCCGAGATAGTTGTCTTATTGTAAACTTCGGATTTGCCAATTGTGAATAGATACACAATTAACAATATATTAATTTTGCATTTCCTACCACCTGGTTAATTCAAAGTATACAACATGACCTAAATAATGATCGATGAATCGATAAATTAATACCGATGTGTACAGTTGTTATTCATATGAACCATTTTGTTGATTGACAATTGTTCATATGAACATCTATATCTGTTATAAGGCCAGAAGGATGTCCAAGATGGCGATACAGTCTGCCTACTCAGCGGCCGTGGTTACTCCACTAAGGTCCTCTAAGAAGGTAAGAAGGAAATAAAGCTCAACACAGGAATAAGTATTCTAATGTTAAAATGTAAATCAAACGTACTACATGTAAATCTCCATAGCTAATGCTATGGAAAAAAAGGTTCGGATAGTACCAATTTTAGGTCGTCCATCCGAATTTTTTTTTCAGACCGGGAGCTAAAGACCAGCTATTTGTAACTACACACGTAATTGTGAAATAATTTGCCCGGCAAAGGTCATCGATATATAAGTATATATTAGATGGCCGCATATATCAATGAAGCTGAAACGAGAAAGAATAGCTTCAAAGTTTTAATCATATAACCATGCACGTGCATTGTAATGAATCGCTTCATAAAGAATCAATAAATGCATGCGTGTTACATTTCAGCTTCTCATATTTTTTTTTAAAGACTTGTTGAAGATTAAAGTTCTTAATAGCTACACCTCGTGAAATAATATCCCCATTATGTATTCATTTTCTATTTCAGCCAAACATCTTCAGGCGACTTCTAGCTTGCTGTTTTGGGTGCTGCAGGAGGAGACATTAAACTTTTTAAATATTTTTATTTAAATAAAAAAAATTAACAACATTCATTGTTTTATTTCTCTTTCCAAGAAAACATTTCATAGCATAAAAGACAAAGTTCATAATACTTTCCAGTTGTCATTTGTACGTGTTCATCTACAAATTAATTAACATGGTCCCATTACAGAGCAATTTTCATTCATTTGGCGGATTCAAGGGGGCGCCCTCGGCGCGCGCGCCCTGTAAAATTGTCAAAATAAAGTTAAATCATACTCGTTCTGGCAAAAATAAATATACAATTGCGAGTTTTAAACATCAAATCTTTAGAAACTTAAGGGATTTCTCTACATTAGACTAATTTCAACTGTGTAGCATGAACAACATGTGTGTGTTTAATGGTGTAACGTACAGACTAAAAAGGCTGATTTTGTCACGCTCTTTCAAATGTGACCAGTCGCTTACCTCAAGTATATGTAATTGGTTATACTACAGGCACGTAGCATCAGGGGGCCACAAACATTTTTTTTAAATTACATACCAAAAATTGAATTAACATGGAGTTACCTTCCCCCACACAACATTTTTATGGGACCAATGTAAGAAATTGAAATGAAAAATGAGGGAATAAACTGTGAAATTGAAGTTAAAATTATACTCCCCCCCTCCTCTTTCCCAAGGATTAGGATTTTGGAAAGTAACCTTTTTTTTTTCTTTTTGCTTATCAAGATTTTTTTTGATGAGTCTGCCCCCCCCCCCTTTTTCAAAAACGATTAATTACAAGCTGGTGTATGGTTATCTTTTTAAAAATTTCATTTACATTGTCCCATTGATCTTAATTTACTGATTAATCTACATCCATTAATAAGAAAATTCTCATATTTCTGCAAGGCAGAGGGTTTTGATGGGATTACTGCAGGTCTCAAATCTACAAAAAAAAAATTCAAAAAATGAAAATAGTTTTATTACTTCTAAGTTTAATCACAATAGGACAAAAGTCTTAATTGTAAGACTTCATTTTAACCCTAAACAAATCTGTAGAATCCATGAGCTTCCGGCGGCTTTGCCCCCCTGTGCCTCCATTAAAATAAAAGAAATTAATGTTTCTCATACAGGTATTTCTGCAAGGCAGAGGGTTTTGATAGAATTACTGCAGGTCGTAAATCAACAAACATTAAAAGATTTTAAACAATTCTATTACTTTTAAGTATAATCACGAGAAGAAATATTACAAAAGTCGACATTTGAAGACTTTATTTGTACCCTACAACATCTCTAGAATCCAGGAGCTTCAGGGGGCTTTACACTCTGGGCCCTCACCAGGACTTTGCCAAGACCCCCTGCCTAAAACTGGCGCCCCTTCAAATCCTGGATCCGCCACTGAATTTTTACTCTAAACCAACAATTACCGGTATTTCTATTGCTTTCGACACATATTTGCGATGTCTGCGGATACTGTGAAATTGTTAAAATTCGCAGCCCGGGAACTAAATGTTCTTGGATTTACAAATATTACATATAAAAAAAAAATACCCGACGAATTATGAAATACGCTCTTTCTTCATTAGACGCCAAAACGAATATATACGCAATAATATTCCAACGTACCTTTAAAAAAAACTGCACTCCACAAACTTTTGGACCTATCGATTTTAAATAAATGATACCTCAGTATATAACGACTGTTTGTCGCGAATATTGATAATATTTATCGTATGAAGCATCGTAGGCTAAGTACAGTTGTTTATTTTGAAATATTAACGGAGCACATTTCAAGCCAATCGTCAAAAAGTACCAATTTGAACACTATATATATGACATTGGTCTAATTCTTTTCAGCTCTTTCAAATTGAACATCTACCGGCTCATTTGAGCAAGTAAACGTTGTATGGGACACCTCCATATTGTGACGTACTTCCTATCGAAAAAACCCAATAAAATCAAGTATAGTTTCATAAATATTTTAGTCATGTGTTCGAATATCGCTGGGGCTTTTATAGTTTTTACCTTTCCAAAAACTTTTTAAACGTATTTTTTGGTCAAATACTGTAACAATTGAAAATTCTAAACCGGTGAAAGTATTTCGATTATAATATACTTTTATCCACATTTCTATCAACCAGTGCCCCATGCAAACCTCATTAAAAGAAATATAGACAAAACGCAAAAAAAAAAAATACAAGGATTTTTCTTTATTCACACAGCACACAGCATGGTATGAGCTACGTATAAAAGTTATAATTTGATAAGCAGGATGTCACTAGGGAGAAGTATACCTTTAACTTCAATTTCATTGATCACTTCAATTTTTATATGGTCCCATCAAAGTGGGGGAGGGACAACTCCATGTTAATTCAATTTTTTGTATGTAAATTTAAGAAAAATCTTTGCGGCTCAAAAAGTGGGGGAGGGGCCCCAATACTACGTGCCTGCTCCGCAAAAAAGTTGGGGGGGGGGGGCTAATGCTACGTGCCTGTGTATAGATTGCCGCGTGGTCGCCGCTATGTATGGGCAGCGGAAAGGGCAAAAAATACATTTTAACAAAATCAACGACAAACTAAATTCAGCAATCTAAAATAATATTATCAATGACCATAAATGCAAAACAAACAGTCTTCTTTGCAAAATAAATGTACATAAAAATCAACCAAATGTATTTAAATACAAATCAAACACAAAAAGTAAAACCAACAGAGAACATACATCAACATGAAACAAGCGGACGCACAAATAAACGCCAGGTGGCGTTTTTTGGGAAGCAATATACGTTATTATTGGAATCCGGGATGGTTCGCACCTATTCTGTTTCGCCCTGAGATGTTTCCCACGTCAATGTTTCGCACCTGCCTCGGAGCAAAACATCTGACTGTATTATAATGTAATGTAATGGAGTGTTGATTTAATTAGAAATGAACATGTATATATGGTTAGCATAGATCTATTTTGGGGACCATTTAATTACATAAATTACCGGTATCTGCTTGAACTTTACATTACCCAACTGCATCCACTATTTAACTACGATTTTTACCAGTCTTATTCTTATAGCAAAAGTGGGGTTAAATATTATTTCCATTCCCATTGATTTATTATGATTTATTTAAAATTATAAATAATATTTTAATGACCTGTTTATACTCGTACATTTGTTCCAAATTTCATATTCGGATGAAAACATATGTATAATCAAATATTGTACAGTCTTATATAAAAAAAGTAATTTATTTGTTACCCATAAACATGATGATATACAAATATCTGGAAAAAAACCATTTTTAAAATGCTACAAGACATATGTACATTGTGAATTAAAATTAAGTGCATGTATCAGAATACTTCAAGCTTATCGACACATAGGCTTCGGAACCGGGGGGGGGGGGGCTTTTTGCAAAGTTAGACCTAACCATTAGGCACATAGCAGAATAGACGGTTCAGCCCCCCCCCCCCACACTTTTTCTCGCAGGAAATATAATTGTTCCTTAATGTACCTTGAAACATTGAGAAGTTGGAGTCTTAGGCATACTAGCCCCCCCCCCCCCATCCCCACCCCCACCACGGATTAAGATTTTTATGATTTGGGGGAAAATAATTTTTAATGTAGGTTAGATTTTTTCTTTTGGAAGTATAGGTTTACTCCCCCCCACCCTCACCCCTCTCTCCCACGGATTAGGATTTTTATGATTTTAGGAATTAGGTTTTTCTCTCTCAATATTTCTGAGGATCAGTCTAGCCCCCCCCCCTCCCCCCCCCCTTTGTCAGTCATTTGTTGCATTTTGTATCACTTTAATTTTACTGGGTGGAAGTAATGCAAAATTTACAACTTGACAACTTTGTAAATTTTGTATTTACTGCCATCCGGTAAATAAGCAATTTATAGAATAAAAAAAAGTCGGATAAAAATAAAATATTTAACGAGTTTGAATGGATATAATTCCATAAAAAATGGATACAGGGGAGGGGGGGGGGGTGGGTAATGTAAAGTTTAAGCTGATAATTTATGTAATTAAATGATCCCCAAAACAGAGCTATGCTAACAATATGATATTTTACATTTGTAATTAACATTCCCAAATTTTTCATTATAAAAATACAGGTAATTCTCAAGTGAAAGACAGGCTATAAATGTTATTACAACACGGTTCACACCTCTTGTTCTGAACCATATAAAACGACATGGCTTAATAAAATTAGTAAATAAAAATCCTAATCAAGCAAGAACGCTTTCTTGGCCGTGCATGAATAAAGACAAGCACTGTTTCAATAGTTTTTTTTAAAAACATATTTCAATTCTTGTATAGGTAATAATTTATTTCAGAGGAATGATAATACGAGAAAAATATCTAAACACAGTGAGATGGTTCGCCCCGAGGCAGGTGCGAAACATCTCAGGGCAAAACAAAATAGGTGCGAACCATCCCGGATTCCAATAATCGATGACGTATATTGCTTTCCAAAAAACGCCACCTGGCGTTTATTTGTGCGTCCGCTTGTTTCATGTTGATGTATGTTCGTTTTACATTTATGTCTGTTGGTTTTACTTTTTGTGTTTGATTTGTATTTAAATACCTTTGGTTGATTTTTATGTACATTTATTTTGCAAAGAAGACTGTTTGTTTTGCATTTATGGTCATTGATAATATTATTTTAGATTGCTGAAATTAGTTTATCGTTGAGTTTGTAAAAATGTATTTTTTGCCCTTTCCGCTGCCCATAGCTATGGCCGCTCACTGCGAGGAGATTGATTCTGCAAGGATGGAGTTCAAACCCCGACCTGGGCGAGGAAAAGCTCATTCATCAATTTAATTTACATAAATGCATTCTGACAGTGTTTAAACTTCGCAGGCGTTATAAATGATCTTTTCGCACTGGCCTTTTTCTGCTTTTCTACTTTCATTTTACCTTGAGTACTTGAGCAATGGTTTTACTAAAAACCCATACTGTAACATTATAATCGTCGTAAATCATAGACTGATCCTAAGTTCATAGGTAATATAAATGTTAACAGATTGTTCTTATTATCAGTTACACAGTATACGTCTTTGTATACGTGCTTTGAACATCTAGTAGAACACCAGGAGATTTAAATCTAATTTTGGCTCTATAAACAGGAAGTAAATTACACAAGTCGCTCTGATCTCAGGGCGTTACCTTGATTCAGGACTCAAGTGGTAAGTTACATATGTAATAAGAATAGTTTTGTCTAAAATTTTAAATATCTTTTATATCTCATGACGGTACAGCATTTGACATATAATTCATATTCATAATCAAGATGGATAAGTCAACAATGGATAATAATATATATTAAACAGTTAAATGCTTGTCCTTATTATTGAACCGAAAGTAGTGACTATATTTCGAGACACTGTGAAGTTTTCCAATTAATTTATTCCGATCCTTTGGCATCTGTAAAGAAATGTGTCATTCTATAACTGTACCGTTACTGGTGTAAACAAAGCCTAATCGGCCAAAATGTTTGTTTACAAATATTCGTATAGCGTCGAAAGCAAATTGAATGTGTGTGTGTGTTGGGGGGGGGGGCTATACTGATCTTTGAATATGGTTATGTATAAATTTGCAAATAATAAAGGGGGGGGGTTAACCCCCCCCCCCCCCGGTTACGATGCCTAAACCTTATACCTATGTTGAGTATCTACACTGTTTCATTGTATTTATAAGTAAAAGATGATTTGTAAATGAAAGCTAATTATAACCTTACTAAATTTGATAAACCTCTATTCAAATTTTCTTATTTCAGATGGAAATATCTAAATCCCTAGAACCACCCGACGCCCAGCATTATTTGGTGTGTGGCACTGAAGACTGTGAGAAGAACTGCCAGTTTTACTGCAATGACTGTCACCAACCATTGTGTGAACAATGCAGAGATGAACATCAGAAGAATAAGAAAACAAAGAACCATGAAGTGGTCCCTTATAAACAACGCAAACGTCAACTTCCTGTAGAGAAATGCAAGATCCACCCATCAAAAGACATAGATCTTCTCTGTGAGCAATGCCAGATTCCCATTTGTTCTAAATGCACAGCCACAGAAGAACACCGCGGCCATGTGTTTACCGACCTAGAAATTGTCTTTGCTGAAAAATGTTCGCTTTGTCATGTAGAAATTACCAAAATTCGAAGCTATTTTGAGCCTACTTCTCAAGATTTGAAAAAGGAAATTGTTGGAAATGTCACAGAAATTAAAAAGATCATGAAAGATATAAGAACATCTATGAAGGCTGAAGCTGAGTCTGTGAAAAAGCTGGTAGACACAGTCACATCAGAAAAAATGGAACAAGTCGACAAAATAGAACAGTCATTATTAGAAACTTTAAGCGGTCAAAATAAAAAAATGCATGACTACATTAACTATCTCAATGAATTGATCAAAAATTTTTATGGCTACCTATCTTCCTCGGATATTGACAATTTAACATTTGCTCTCAAATCAGAAAACCTAATGATACAACCCATACCAGAAACATTCAAACCAGTCCCACCCGTATTTACTGCTGGTCAATACAGCAAGGAAGATATTGCCAAACTGCTTGGTAGAATAACTGTTCCTAACACTAAACCAGAGAACAGAAAAATAAAACCCATGGAGACTGCCTCTACAGAATTGAAACTTACAGGGAAACAAGACAGAGAGAAATCTGACGTGAAACAAACACTGTCTCTGTCTTCTGCTGTCACCAAGGTCAGGGAGTTCAAAGTACCAGGTGTTAGTCGTGTATATCATATATCACTGGGTAAATCAGGCAGACTCTGGGTCAGTGATTATATAGGTAACCTTTTCCAAACAGATCTACAGGGGAATAAGCTACAGATGATACGAACCAGTGGTGAATCTGAAGGCTACCACACAGTCACACAGGGCGGGGGTCTGATCTATACAGAAAAATACCACAAAGTCATCAATAGGATAACACCAGATAATTCAATCACTGAATTCATTAAAACAGGAGACTGGACACCATTCAGTTTACACTCCTCCCACATCAATGGGAACATGCTGGTGGGGATGAGGAAGTATGAAGAGGTTAAAGTCACCAGGTACAACAAGACAGGGACAGAAATACAGAACATACAGAGAGACAACAAAGGACAGGAACTGTATAGTCGTCCAGACTACATCACAGAAAACATCAATGGTGATGTCTGTGTATCAGACTATAACAAACATGCTGTAGTGGTGGTGGATAAATCCGGACAACACAGGTTCTCCTACACAGGTCAGGGGTCAGGGTTTAATCCCTTTGGAATATGTACTGATGTACTCGGTCACATCCTGGTGTGTGATGTTATCAGTAAAACAGTTCATCTCCTGGATCAGGACGGTCAGTTCTTGTCTCTACTACTCACATCACAACAAGGGGTACATATTCCCTGTAGTGTGTGTGTGGACGATGAGAACAATCTCTGGGTGGGAGATGTTGCAAACACTGTGAGAGTGTACAAGTATCTACAGTGAACATTATATATCCATACATCAATTCGGTACTGTGTGTATGCTGTGAGACAATGTAACAACAACACTGTGATAGTGTACAATTACTGGTACATACAGTATTAGTGTACGTTAGTACATGTTAGCGTTTTTCACCCTGTGCATGTTTATAAAGTTAAATATAATGAATCATATTAATTGCTAAACAATTGACAAATAAAAATGCATGTATTATATTTCCTATTTTAGCCATTAGATACTTAATTTCAATTTTTGATTGAATCTTGAAAATAGTTATCAAAAGGAATACATATATTAAATTTCATCTAGCAATGATTGAAGTAATGCAAATGTTTTACGAAATACAATGATATCAAAACCGTACAATGTAAAAATACTACAGAACAATATTTAATTTTCAGTTTTTCATCAATTGATGAATTTGAATAAGATGTACATATTTGACATCTTACTACATGTACATGTAAAATGCATTGACAAAAAAGATTCGTTTGATTCACAGACAATGTAGATTTTAAAATTAAGGAAGCTATTTCTGCCTGGTATTTTCATCTTAAGAAATTTTTTTTTATTAAAAAGAAGAAAAAAACCTAAAACGTTTTTTCATTAACACGCAAACGGTACACAGAAATTAAAAAAGGTAAAAGAACAGCATTTAATAGAACAAAGGGAGGAAACTCCTAAAACGAAGCTGCCGAAAGTACAGTCTTTTCATTAAATCAGGGACGACGGACCTGATATGTTGCACAACTACTACGAACATCGAAATCAAAATATTACGTCACAATCACTAAAACTCAATGAAAAAAATCGCATATGACTCAATTTATGACTGAATGTTCAGAGCCATCTATCCACACTTTATATAGTACATGTATGTACATGTGCATGGTCGCTGACTGTTGTTATTTTTAACATGCTCAAATACGCTTTTCAACATTACACAACTTAACATACCCGGCTTTTTTAAAAGGATGTTACAGTACTGTAGCGAGCTCAAGTTATTCTTGACGCACCAAACAAAAATTAATCTTCCTTAAACTGGTTGACAGTTTCAGTTTGATTCTTATATAATTATACAGCAAATATAGACTACTTATAAGTATTGCTATATTAATAACGTTACATATTTTAAATACAGTAAATTTATTCGAATTTACTTTCTTATTTTGATTCAAAGTATTTCAGACTATGAATAATGCATGAGAAATGGAATGGTATAAATGATTAAAAATTAAAATAAAAAAAAATATACATTAAATCTCTGCATTTTTCTTAAAGATGGTGTAAATAATAAATGTAAACAAAACACGATAAAAGTGCATGTTATTTCATATCTATATATTAGTGTTGTGTAGTGCATGTACTATGCCTACAAAGTAGTCAGATGTTGGTATACAGTGAATAAGCCAGAGGCTAAATGTTCCCTACAAAACGTTCGCCGTGCTATATTTTGACAAAGTTTGTTTACGCTACATACATACTACCAATGTGCAAAAGTAGATGAGTATATTCATCTACTTTTTAAAATCATAATCTGTATGTGTTTTTTTTTTAAAAACGGATAATTTAATGAAAAAATTAAGTAAAGTCCCCGGGTCAAGATACTTTGGTTTGGGGATTGAACGCGGTGGGGGTGGGGGTGGTCCTGTCCTCAAGCATCTGTGAATTGCACAATGTATAGTTTGTTTTTGTATTTGTAAAATTGCTTTTAAAATTTTGGATAAGAATCCTTAAAAAATACGTAGTCTGCTGGTCTGTTCGTGCAATATTGTTCGGCTCCTATATAAGTTCTGGAGAATTACATGTATCGTAAATACCTATTATGCCTTTGAACTTTAGATAATTAATCGTTACGGGCGCATTACTTGCCATTTTGTATAGGAACACATAAATACCCCCCCCCCCCCAAAAAAAAAAAATAAAAAAAAAAATTTAGGTTTGTTTCTATTTTTATGATTTTCTTTGATTAAATATAAATCTTGTTTTCAATGTTTTCATGATCAAATCCATAACAAAACATGACTGTACCTGGCAAGAACGTAACTATGTGTATGAAGTATGCATTATTCCGAAATATTTTCAATTTTGATTTGATATTTCTATTTGTTGAAACATGCAATTTCTACAACATGTTGCAGAATAAAACGCAGAATAAAGCTAAGATGATCAATTAGAGAACGACTGCATGCAAAGCCCCATTTCATCCTTTCTTGAATTTCTAAACTCATAGTAAAGAAATAAACCAACTTTTGGCTGTAAAAATATATAATTGCATTTCCTAAAAAACCGTTAACATTGTATAACCTTGCGATGAAAACAATTACAAATTACTTTCTCAAAAAAAATACAATTTTCTTCTAGTTTAAAATTAAAAACTGTTTTCCTTCTATAATGCATGTTTAGAATTGTGATGTACATTGAAACATGCTTATGTTGTATATTTATTTAATAGCTCTCTCTCTCTCTCTCTCTCTCTCTCTCTCTCTCTCTCTCTCTCTCTCTCTTATGTGATGTTTTGCTGTCGTTTTTTTTTAAATGCTGGAAAACATCGCCGAAAGTACTTGGAAACATCAACTGCGTTTTTCAAATTGATTATAGAAATAATAATCAATAGGAAAAATACAGAAACAGAAGACTTTTTATTACATGTATAACCATGCCTTCAGGTTATCTCTTACGACTGTGAAAGTACAGAACATATCATACAATTTTAAGGTCATTTGTTATATTTTTTCATGAGTTCCAGTGGGATGAAACTGGAGAATGAAAATGGAGGATGTTTAAAGGTATAATACAAGGTATTTTCCTCAGTGAAAGGAATGCACAATCGTTTGAATGAATATCGATGAAACATTTATTTAAGCAATAAAATCAAAACAATGGGAATAGAAATAAATTAGAACAGATTAATATACATGTGGATTAACATGAGTTTCCACAAAAATTAAAAACAATAGGAGTAGAAATATTTAAGAAAGTTTCTATGCATGTGCATCTGCCAAGAGGAAGGACAGCACAAAATGTTCTCAAGGGGATATACGTTTCATTTTCATTATGGAGGGAAATCAATGATACTAAATAAGCGAAAGTATTTTGTATAAAGAATCTGACCATAAAATGAACAATATGACATTATCACAGCTCGAAAAAAAGGAGTTAAAAATTCCATACCAAGAATCCATGTATTTTTTTCTAAAAATCGAAATTATTGATTTTATTAGTGCAATAAATGACATATGGTGATAACGAATAGTGTTCAAAATATCAAGGAAAGGTGCAAAACAGGGGCAGGGGCAAACACGAACCTTAAAATTGGAAGTAAGATCAGGCGTTATGGAGGAAAGAGCATCTACTGCTGACCGGTCAAATCCGCCGTTTATTTTTTGTCGCAATTGGGAAAACGAAAAAATCCGTACACGCGATTATATAGGTGATCATGATTAAAAGCATACTGAGTATATATTGAATGCTTCAGAAAAGATGACTCAGAGATGAATTTGATACCTTATGACTTGTTTTTGTACACATCACCGTAACATTACAACACAACTACATGACTGTATTTAATAAACAACACGAATTAAAAAAATGTTTTCATTTTTCATCTGATAAATAATATATTTGTGTGTTGTTTTAACGTAACGAACAAAAACTGTGTGCCTTTCTAAAACATTTATAGCAAATGGTAAAATTGTAAGAGAGTTGTGGGGGGGGGGGGGGTATTGCAAAGTAGATGCAGTTCGTTCTTTGCAAAAAACGCGTGCATTGGTGACATTTTATGCCTAACACGCAGGAAGAAGGTTTATAGATTAAAAAAGGGGTGGGTCAGATTGAGTTTTCCATTCCCTAGCCATCCAGGCATCAGCTACGTCCCCTTATACGACGAATACAGCTGTTAGTACGGAAAAGAGTTAAGTTAAATGTACAGTAATGTACAGTGAACAATTATAGTGTTCGAACGCCTCGTAAAAAATCCTACATCTACAAGCATAAGTCCCTTTGTTTCTGTTGGAACAACTAAGGCGAAGTGCATTATTTGTCGCAAAGAGTTAAAAGGTTTGCGACGGTTTGCAGTTCCACTATCGACCTCTTTTTTCGTCGGTCGATCATTTGTGTGTCCGTCGGGCCAAGTTATAGGTTTTTAATTATTAATATGAACCAATATTAAGGAGTTAATGTATGAAAACTTGATAGTGTAGTGCTTAGTTTTACGCAATGTGAAACAGAAAAAACCCCTACGTTTAACTTTTAAAAATGAAACATAATATTTTGAAATATACTGAAAGTGTAGTTCAACATGTCAGACTCCTTGAGTGTAATTATTAAATGAAACAGAATACTTTCAAATATGTTCACAGAACATTTTAGAAACGTCTGAATTCTTAACAAAAATTAGATATAAAATGGAATTGACATTTGATACTAGAAAAAATAGCCGTTGCTTTGGAATTTTTAATAGAAAGAAATATTTTTGTATGCATAAATTTTCACGATAATATTATTTTTATGTTGAGCAACAATGCTCTTTTTTGTTGCAATTTAATATAAGCAATTTGTATCGTATGAATTGTAAATAGTTAAAAATTTAAAATGTGTGTTAAAGCTTTACGCCTTGGCTAACATTTTATTTGGCATTGAAAACCTGAATTAATTTTACCAATCGGTAAAGATAAATGTATGTTGCATTCGTTGAAATAAAACATTTTCTCTTGTGAACCATTTAGTGGGAAAAATTACGTCAACATGAAATTAGAAAAAAATTCCCAAATAACATACTACATGTAACATTTTACAATTTTGCAAGCCCTGTCATGGTAGTAAAAACCGTTTAGAATTACATTAAATATGAATAATGATATCGTTCATCATAAATTCTAGAACTACATCAGAATGAGTTTCAATATCATTTAATGTATAATTGTTTTTGAAATGGAGATAAATATTTAGATGTAATGAAATTTTTCCTTACTGTGTTAATGCATGACTTAGGGCAAGATGTGACTTTCATTTTCAAATTATCTTTATAAATAAAGTTTTGCTGATTTTAGATGTTTTATATGTATTTCTGGGTTTTTTTTAAAGTTGAGATTTATTTTTAGAATTAATACTTATTTTACGTTTCAAAAAAATCCGTCATGTTGACAGACACTCAAATTTTCAGTTAAATGAACATCTTTTAACGACAATTTATTCCTTTAAGAGATACCAAGGATGTTGAAAAGTTCAACAGGATATAAACGTGGTTGTCAAGTGATCGAATCCTGTGAAGGCCAAAAGGCTTCTCAGAAGATTTAATCACGTACCAACCAATGACATATCCCGGTGAACTTTAAAAACTTTGCTGCGAATTATCTTTATTTACGTTTTTAACAAAAAGGCAAATAGTTCATGAAAAAACATTGTTTACATGACAAAGGGTTGTGAGCCCTGTATCTTGCTTATAACTCTACGACTGACTCTCAAATTTCATTTTGTCTTAAAAATGCATTTCTTAAGCATTAAAGATACTAAAAAAACAGAGAAATAGAATTTGACCAAAACTTTGACTATGCCTCCGATTATATATCTCTAAAAATTAATTTGTAGTCAAAAGTTTTCATGATACTGAGCACCGATGTTTCAAAACAAATAATCTCATGCTTTGTATGCAAAACACTGTTTGTTTCGTACATGTACCCATTTCTAGCTGGCCCCCTTAGCAAGGCTCTTGTAACAAAAGTAATACAAGGACAAATATAAAAAAAGGATAAATCAGATTAGTACTTTTAGTCAGCAATGTAAAGCTTGGTTAAGGTTACCGTTTTTTTTAATCAAAATTCAGGAAAAATTTAAAACAAGTGAATGATTTAATTTTCAATTGATTGATTTTTTGTGGTTAATCATGATGGTGATGCACAAAAAAATAACTTCAGTTTTAAAAATGAACATCGTTGCTTAAAAAAGCCCCTATCACACAAATCATAAAATTTATGTATTGGGAGGCACTAGATTCTGCTTGATACTTGTAGCTAAATACTGTAAAATATACAAAAAATTCAGTTAGATTGAACTCCTAAGGTAATATAGTAAGAATCAATGCGACTATTGACAAAAAAGAAGCCTTCAGAATATTGGAATTTCCATGTGGGCTTTTTCTGGTAAATTAATTTTCAAAGCTCATCCTGTTATGTAGCGCAGCAATGTTTAATTTTTTGGCACGTTTACATATCTGTCATCCTTTCCTTGTGATTTTAATAAACAAAACATGCCTCTTTTTCAACATGAATAATTTATTAAAATCATTTTTATATTTCACTTATTGTTTACCATAACAGGGGTTTCCATTCGCATGATAGGCGTATGTTTCGCAGAAATGTATTTGGGTAGAACATTTTTGTTGTAAACCATCTTGGGGAAAATCCCAAAAACCTATTAAATATATTTTGAAATATTCTTCAGATGCCAAACATATATTTTACGATCATGGGAGTAAAAAGCTATAAATTTATCAAATATTAATAATTATATCGGTTATAAAAAAAATGGACCTACTCTGGGATGAAATCTATTTTCATTTAATTTATAGTGCTTGAAATTGATGTATCCATTTTCATTACATATCCAAAAGGTCCAAAAAAAATTAATATATAACATAAATTTAAATATTTTAAATTGTATTTTCTCTTTATTTTATGAAATAATGCAATTAGAATTAAAATCCAGAAACCAAAACGCCAAATCGCTAATATATCTTTGCCAACACACATTTGTGTCGACAGAACTTCGCATAGCAAGCGCTCGCGCTTTTAAACTTCTTGTAACTCGCTGTGCGCTGTCAAACAAACGCGACGGTGTTCCGTGCGAAATTGTTTTATCGCAGTTGCGGTTATGTGACGGTGGTGGGTTGTGCGACAGCGAGCTTTTTGAAAGAACTTACGCGGGTAGGTTAAGGCAACTCCGAGTTTAATGACCGTCAAAATTATGATCACTTTAAAAACTGTTTATTTTTATGAAAACAGTGCGGAACATTAATACTCTGTCCCGAGTGTTTGCTTCCACCACGTTTGCTTGATATTTCAATAATAGTAAGTATCTTTGTGCTCAAACTACGTTCATCCACTAATATGAAAAATGTCCAGATTATCTGTTTTGAAACGCCCTTCTACCGCTTTAGGTTTCAATACACATCCAAAAATTGAAAGTCTTCGGAGATTTTGCATTGCATCAGCCATTAATAAGCCCAGATGATAATGTTAAAAAATTGCGCGATGTATTCCGAGTGTATTCCGAATGGAGAAAAGATGTAAACATTTCCCATTACAAATCTCCGTAAGAAAATTGTTTTCGTTATTGTGAAATTTTATGAGTGAAAAGGGATAATTGTTCAATGAAGATATCTTGGAAATATTCCCTTTCATCGATTTCAATTGCATTTCTTTCACAGGTATGTATATTTTTTTATTAAAAATCATCAAATATTGATGGAAGCAATAACTAGGGACAGACTATAATTGAATGTGTTCACCAATATATTATTCATCTACTTCGGAATCGACCCGATCTTTGAGGCTGCCATGCCATGTATCACGTGACAGTTAAAAATAGATCACTTTTTTACCTTGACAAAAAATCAAAAAGTGTAAATCAATAATTCGATCGGCAATTTGTTAATGCTCATTGGTATTACTGCTAGAATCCTTTTGTTAGTCGGATAAAATAAATATTGTAAATATTTATCGGAAACCCTCTCAACTTCTATAATTTCATTGTAAATACTACGTATTTTTCAACCAAAACAACGAAGCACAGGATTCTACCAGCACTTTTCAAGTAGTTTAGGTCACATACCGTTGATATTTACCAAAGTCATCTATCATATTATCCGGGTTAGTGTTACACTTTTGCCTATTTTTTTGTACACACTAACAGAGGAAAGGCTGGTCAAGCTATATAAATATCGATCTGCTTACGTTATAACACTCGCTGATTGAACAAAATATCCATGCCTGTATTCTCTTGATAATATCCTATCTGACACTCATCTAAATCTTACGTATCTGTAGCCCTTTTCACAAAAATTCTTACGATTTATTTCTATAGTAAGAGAAAACGTACGATTTTGTCGGTTTTCACAAAGATTCTTACGATATTCTTAAGTGTGAAATCCATTGTAACCTTACGACAGCCTCTACCCTCTCTTAAGTCTAAAATATTTTTCGTAAGTGTAAAACATTTGTCGTAAGATAGAAATAAATAAACAAACATGGCTGCGTTTTTGTTGTTGTTTGAGAACGAGAGAGCTTTGCGAAGAGAGAGAGTTTTCCGGGACAGAGGAAACCCTATTGACAATTTTACGGACATCGAGTTGATAGCGAGTACCGTTTTCCAAGTCGAACAATAACTGGATTAACTGACTTAATCAAAGATAGAGTACAACATCCCGCCTCTAGATCCCATTCCATCCCTGCATTGGTACAAGTAAGTTCTTGAATTATTTATAAATTTCTTAACTCTTGAAAGAGGAGAGCTAACGGTAGTCAATCATTTCGTACTGCTACAATGTATTTTTGTAATGGTGCGTTTCGCCGCTATTGGCGATTCGCACCGAGACGATTCGCCCTATCAGCAGACCCTTCGCTTTTATAGACACTTCGAACCTTATAATATAATCTTATCAATATATTAAGAATATTTCACAAGTGTATATCTGTTTACATAGTTTGTAATTGTTAATTAGGGTCATTAATTAATTAAAAATAATATAGATGTCACAGAAGAGGTAAAAATTACTATCAACAAAGGATAGGTACCATTTTATAAATTAATTCAACATGAATGGTCTTTACGATTGGATCGTCAAATTTCATCTCTGTGACATTGAAAAGAGGAGGCCTAGGGGCCACATCACTCACCTGAGCATTACGGCTGTGAAAAAGCAAAAATCAATTTAGTACATGCATTGAAAAGCTTAAATGGTTACCCTAGGGGGTCACAATTTCTACAAACTTGAATCTATATTATCTGAGAATGCTTTCATATGCATCTCAGATCATACATTGCATTGTTGTGAGAAGATTTTTGAAGATTTGCATGAGTTTTATCTTTCTCAGCCCATTTAGGTTCTTCTTCAGAGGAATTTTAAATGATGCCATTAATTTGTCACTATTGCATAATTATCTCCCCCTGGAGGAGGCATGGTCCTTCATTAAAACAAACTTGAATCCCCTTTACCCAAGGATCAATTTTGTGCCAATTTTTTTTAAAGTGGCCTGGAAGCTCTGCATAAGCAGATGAAATTGTGAAAATTTTATAACAACAATGACAATGACAACAGACAAATTTCAATCATAAAAGCTAAAAAGTTAATAATTCATTCAAGTTGATCATGGTTAAATAACAACCATTAATACCTGATTATAAAATAAAGTGATGTAGTAATTTTGTAAATCAAGTGTTCAATAAGTTCCAACACAGTTAAGATTGAGAATAATCGATATAATTAAAGTCAAGTAAAAACAAGTTGTACTGAAAGAAATAATTTCTTGCAGGCCTTGGTTACTTTGCGATTTCTAGCAAAGGGAGATTATGTTTCTGAGGTCGCAGACATGCATGGTATTTCCTTATCCTCTGCCTCAAGGATCATTCATATTGTGTGCTCTGCACTTTGTCTCTGTCTCGACAATATCAGATTCCCAACATCCCAGCAAGAGCTAAAGAAAGTGAAGGACGAGTTCTTCAACATACAGGGATTTCCAAATGTCGTTGGAGCCATAGATGGCACACTTGTCCCCATCCAAGGCATGGCAGGTGATGAGGAACCTACTTTCATTTGCCGGAAAGGATTCCATGCCATTAACATACAGGCTGTTGCAGTAGCTAATCTCAGGTACATGTTTACAACTTTTCACAAGCTTACTGATTTATTGTTCCCAATGAAGAAAGAAGTTGATATATATGGTATACTGTTTTATCTTATTTAATTTTACCAACATTGTGGTAAGATGGCCAGGATCCGCCCATGATTCTTTCATTCTGGCTTATTCCTTCTTGCCACAAATCATGAGAGGAGTGAATGGATGGTTCCTGGGTGATTCTGGCTATCCACTGAAGAAATGGTTGCTGACACCATTTGCCCAGCCATCCAACCAGCAGGAGCAGCGGTACAACTCCTCCCATTGCTCGACGAGGAATACTGTTGAGAGAGCTTTTGGCGTTCTCAAGAGCAGATTTAGGTATCTTCCATAACTATTATACAAATCTTGTGCACAGAGCTCCAAATATAAAATCTAACCTGTAACGGATAATATCTGTAACACCACATTTGTCAGATAATTTGTTTAAAAAAATGGATTAGGGCAGCATCATGAGAGAAACTGAAGAACCATACACTTTACTACATCTCCAGTTTCATATTTACAAAAGCATTATTTTTTCATACAGATGCCTTCACAAAACAGGTGGTAGCCTGCAATTCAAGACAGAGAAGTGCATCAAATTCATTGAATGCTGCTTTAGTCTTCACAACAAGGCCATTAGTGAGAGGGTGCCCCTGCAAGCAGGGAACAATGCTGTGCCAGTGTACCACAACCACGATCTATAAAATGGAAATGACAATGATGGATTTGCCTTGAGACAAAGAATTGTGCAACGCTTTTAAATATCATTTGTCAAAATGAGACTATCAGATGGCAAGATAAATAATGTACATCCCTGCATATACATTGTGATTTTAAAGTACATGTATTTGAAAAGAACTTAGAACTCTTTTATCAATTTCTATTTGTTATCTGAATAGAAAAAAATGACAAATGTAAAGAACAGTGAAAACTTATACTATTGTTCAGTTTGTCAACAATAACATTTTTAAAAACAATTTTGGTTTGTCAACAATAACATTTTTAGAAACAATTTTGGTTTTTCAACAATGTCATTTTTTGAAACAATATTTCAACAATAACATTTTTAAAGCAGTAAGTATATAAGTGCTCTTGCTGCCAGATATTAACAATATCACAAAAATGTCTGTAATTAGAATATCTATGAACAAGTGAGCTAATAAGAATACCTTAGACTGCATACACTGAACATGTAGTAACATTAATGGTATTAAATGAATAATGAGTCTTAAAGCCTGTTTTTTCCTTGATGTTCATATATGGAATTAATCTATTAAATTAGATAATTCTCACAGTGTTCAAGTATACAGGTGCTTGAAAATTAAGTCATAAGACCTAATCAAGTAGAAGTGTTAAATATTTTATTAAGAAAATGTAAGCTAAAACTAAATAGATTTTTCCCCTTGGAATAGCCAGTATTAAAAAATAACATACATGTATGTAAATGATGAACATAAGAATTTTCCATGAGTTTATATAAGGAGAAAATATGAGAGAAGTATTGCAGCAAAATGATAACATCAATATGAATCTGACAAAATGCTCTTATCCACATTAAAACTTAATACTGATAAATAAATGATCGTACGTGATGCATTAAACAAATTTTAGAGATTTCAAGGGGAATAACTCATGATGATTTACAATAAATATTAATTTTACAATTTTGTCTATACATTTAAATATTCCACTCAAATGTAAATATAAGTATCAATAATAAAAACAATGTTACAAAGTTCACTTAGAAATGAACTTTATGAATGGGAACGTGATCAAATCTACTGAGAAACCCTTCGGGTTTTACAGGATTTGATCACGTGACCAACAAAGTTCATTTCCCAGTGAATTTTGTAACATTGTTGTTTATTTCTTCAATATACAAAAAATAGGAGATACAGTGGTCCCTGTTTAATATAATACCCGTTTGATATTATAGTTTAGTTAATATGATAGTTTTTCAAAACACAACACCATTTCTTAATAATTCTATATAAATAACATAAAAGTGCACCCGCTTAATATAATAGAAAGGGCACCCTTGTCAATTGAGTTGCACACCTATTTTATGTGCTATTCCCCCATGAGTAGCTTGTATAAACACTCTAACTTCGCAAATTACTTTGAAATTTACTGACAGTGCTGACCAGACAGGATTACTGCACGTGGCTTAAGTACGTTACCAATGCACCTGTAAAGTGACATTGCTGTGTATTAAAGTTCTTATAAGTTTTAATATATAAATCCTCTATTTTCTTTAGTAAAAATATTCTCTTAACTAATGGAATACATTTCACATGGCTTATCATTTGATGCCATGCATTGGACAATTTGTACCTCAGTAAAGTAAAGACTTTGTCTTTTTTAAACATGCCTTTATTTCATAGGGAAAATGTGCCAAATAAACTTAAGAAAATTAAAATGTTAATCATAGATTTGTGCTTTATTTTGTTGTTTCATGGAAGAAGTCTTTATAAAATAAATTGTCTGATGAATGCCTAACTAGATTTGGTCAAAACAAGAAGTACATTATAGAGGAATAAAAAAACATGAAAGCATGTCAACCCACCGGAAGCATTTTGGTGGATCTGAGCAATTTTCTCAGCTTGTTATAGTTAATTTTATAAATAATATTAACTTTTTTGATGCAATAAAGATAAATTTATAGAACAAATCATCAATTGCATTGGAAATTACCCTTTCTAGATTAAGATAGTAATACAGAACGTAAATAGTCACATGTCATACTTACTCACATTGAATTTAGCTAGGTTCGATTATTATTTTAGTCCTGTTAATATAATAATTTTGCCTGACAAAATAAATATTATATTAAGCGGGGTCCACTGTATACCTATGTTATTGCATCAAATACTTTAAACTCACTTAAAATTTGTAAGGATTAAACTACATGTATTAACTAAATTTTATAACAGGTGAAAGTGAATATGGCGAGAGAGACTGAGTTGACTCATGAAATTTCGTAGCTATGACTTCCAGAGCGGTTGTTGTTCTCCTCTGTATCTCTATAAGCTCGCTCTGCTGTTGAACAATTTTCTCCAGCAATGAAATCTTCTTCTTTCTGTAGTCCTCCGCAGTCTTGTTTTTTTCTCTTTCTCCATCAAGAAATTCTCTTCTAAGGTTGTGTGATTCATCACCTGAAATATGTAAATAGCATTCCTTTAATGGGTTTCTTCTTTAAAAGAATACCTCATAAACAAAGTATTTTGGGTATAAAGGAATAACCTTGACTGCCAGTCTGTATGCCTGTCTTTCTGGCCATGCAAATAGAGCCAAGCTTTGATATTATACACCAAATTCAAAAGATCATTAGACACTCATACTTGACACAAACATTGCTTATGATCTCAGGGTTTGTCAATACATTATACATGTATATTTATTAGAGAATAATCCTATATAGAGAAACACTCAACATCATTTTTATCAAGCTCCTCAGAAAATTATTGACAGTCATTAAATTTTCACAAATGTCCGTCAAAGAGCGTTTTCCCCATATCTTTATTGATTTGGATTTTGGTTAGAAAATTGAATTATTATGGTCTCTTCCGTTTATTCTGCTTTCTTGAAGATGGGCATATTTGTCCAGGGTTAACATCCGGCATTGAATTGGCAAAGACCACTGTAAAAAAGAAAAAAAATAAGTAATTCCTTACAGTAAGATCCTCACTAAGAATAAGAATCAATAGAATTTACTTAATTAACATTAACGATTGAGTAATTATTTAAGAAGTTCACTTTAACATGAGTGTTTCATCAGTAAAAGTTAACATAACATTCCTGTTGTCTGCTGAGAGAAAGAGAATACCTGTCTCAAACTGTTCTTCCTGCTGGACATCCTCACTACAAGCACTTTCTGAAATAGGAATAATATATATGAGATCTGCATGTTTAATATCAACTATCAAATATGTTATCATTATCAATATTTTTTAAAGCCATTCATCCAAAAGATGAATTGTGGCAAGATTTGTTGAAATTAGCCAAGTTGTTAAAAATGTGCATAAGTTTACCTGGAATAGAGGGTTTCATTTGCGTGGTGGAGGCAGGGGATGCTTCAAACACATATGATAGTTCTACAAAAAGTTTGTTAAAATATTATGTAAAGAAAATAACTATTACTATGAAACCTGGTTCACAGGTGCATGAAGTCAGGTCAATGTATCGGGTCTCATTGGTTAGCACACTGGCATTCCAGGTAGGTCAGAGACCCTGAGGCCCTTTTAACAAAAAAAAAAACAAAAAAAAAAAAAAACAAAAGAAACAAAAAACGACAAAGACCAAAAATTTTATTCTGCTTAGAACTTTCTTATTAACTACATGTATATTAACTAGAAAATGATTTTAATCTTTTTAAAAGGTAATATGTAGAGTCATATTTATTTACACTAGCAATTTCAAACAAAACCAGTAATTTTGCATGGTTTTACAATCAAATTAAGTTTTTGGTCTTACTCATAAGCTTTTAATTTAAAGGCTTTTATGAAACATGCGCTTGAGTCTTGGTTAAAATGTGAAATTTTCACCACCTGTGACACTACATAAGCAACTAAGAAATTTTTTTCTACATTTCCTCCATCAAACAAAAAATTGTGGATATGGCAAAACTTTGTAATTAATTCATGCATTACCCTTCTCCATAATCAGACTTTGTGATGGAGCTGAGGTGTCCACCCCTCCTGACACCCCTTCCAGCGAGGACTTTGATATTGTTCCAACAATCTAGATTTAAGTATAATTGTAAACATGTCCATTAAATTCAATATACCATGAACAAAAAATCTTGGTTTCTTAGTTACATTTTGTACATAATAGACAAAAAAAAGATTACAAATAAAACAATTATTATGGGAAATTACTTCATCATAATGTAAAATAACGTTTTATAAATTTACTTCAAAATGGCAAGTTGTTTGTATATATATTTTAATGAAGTCAAAGGAAAGAAAAATGTTAACTCACAGCTGAACTGATATATTCACTGCAAATAGTTTTCTAATTTATAACATGCTTTCTGTTCCCATGATTTTAACTCCTCAACAAGAACACCAGGGCCTCCTCCAGTGGCATGGAGCACTCTTCTCTTCTCAGCTTCACGTTTTTTGATTTGGGAGCTCAAATCCTGCCATTTCTTCTTTACGTCGCACACCTCCCTCTCAAAATTGGAACAGTTTACTGCATTTACCCTGAAAGCATTCAAATAATTCAATTTCTTTTATAAAGTTTTGATTCACTATGATACAAGGGGCTATTTATCTCCCTCTCTCTCTCATCTTATCTATCTACTATGATATATTTGAAGATGGAGTTCATTTTATATAAATTAAAACAAATTTAATCATCTTATTATAGAGAGGCAGGTGTTGCTTATTAACTTGAATATGTACATATATTGCACAACTAATGTGGAGTTAAAATTATGATAAATTTTTTTTTTGGCTTTTAAAGCATGGATGAAAAAAAATCACTAATCAAAAATAATTATCATTATTGTTTTATCACAATGTCTTAAAGTTGTATTAAAATCTTACTTATGTTACATAGTGATCAATTTTACAGTTGTAGACATGTACGTAAGCTGCAAATTTTACAGTTGTAGACATGTACGTAAGCTGCACATTAGCCTACCAAATTTTGCTCTCCAAATGATACGAAAGCATCATGCATTGGAGGAAATTTTTTAATTCGCTTCGGTAATAGCGCTGGATATATAAAGTTGAAATCTTTTTTTTTGTACATTTTTGTTCTTCACAAAACAACTTAATTCAACCCAGTTTTATTAAGTCTATATAATCTATCGTGTACTCACTGTGACGTTATCTCGACCCAGCAACGATTTTTTGCTTCATTGGTGATCGATGGTGTAAATTTTCCTTTTATCAGTCTGATGTTATCGGTGACACCTTGTACCAACACCTCTATCTCTTCGTTTGACCAGTTAGGTTTTCTCTTTGCGATTTTATCCATTTATAGGTGGTCAGACGACAAAACGATATTAACACGGAAATACGTACCGCGCATGTGCAGATGAAACGAAAGTAAGTTGTCAAGAAAGCTTTTTGTCGTAAGTGAAATCGTAAGTGTGCACGTAGACTAAAATTGCAAGAATTGTCGTACGAATATTTTTTTTACTTACGAGTGCGTTTGTAAAAAGCACTTAAGAATTGACTTACGAATTTCTTAAGTCTAAAACTTACGCAAAATCTTAAGAATTTTTGTGAAAAGGGCTTCTGTATTAAATAAGTCTTATTTCGGCATTGTTTACACTGCATTCCGATGATTTGTCTCCCGACATGATCTTCTCTATTAAACATGCTTGTGACGTCATCAATGATAATTATACGTAATAGAGTGAAAACTAAGATATATCCAGTTAGAGGAGTTTCTAGTGATATTGTATGCCTGTAGTTTTTAAAATTTAAAACAGAGATTAAGTTAAAATCGAGAAGTTTCTGAGTAAAATATGACATCATGCTGCTTATTGTGACGTCATATCGTTCAGAGCATTTTGATCGCTGAGAGTTGCATACCCGCGTATTTTAAACGCTCAAGTGGATTTTTTTAATGACCTTATTCAGAGACCATATATTTGAGGCATTTTTTGGTTGCTTCATTAGTATTCGGAGAAATTCATTTTCATGGATTCACAGTGATTGATATATTAAACCTATAAAACTTCGTAACTAATAATCATATCAATACATTATTCTATTTGATATAATTATATTTCAATGTTCAATGAGTTTTTCTTGAAATATCGTGGATCAATCAACAAATGAATGAATGACACAAAAATCAGTATTGAACGAATGACGTGTATTAATGAAACTACAGTACATGTTCAAATAAGAATTGATAAAATGAAAATGACAGCTATTTTTTTTCAAACATTAATGCGAATAAATACTTGACTTGGTTCAAAATGTATTATACGACATTGAATTATTGCAATAAATACTATCCTCTATTAATACAGTCATTTCATGCATATCTTTTACAATTTTATGCTATATTATGGTATGCGATTTTAATGATATGCTATGAGATTTGTATGGTATGCTTTGAGATTTGTATGCTATGCTATGAGAAATTGAAATGAAGGGCTTAATGATATGGTATGCTATGCTATGCTATGGTATGCTATGAGATTGGAACAAAAACGCCTCCATACACAGAAGAGTTCCACACATTTCGAAGTGAAATAATAAGAAGCCAAATTTTACCACAAATCTATCATGTAAACATTTATTTTTTCAAATAAAAACATTTAAAACCGAGTTAAAATAATGTTGTATGCTATGCTATGGTATGCTATGGTATGATATGACGAATGCGATTCTATGAGATTGTATGCTATGGTATGAGATTCCAATGCTATGGTATGAGATTCCAATGCTATGCTATGAGATTTCAATGCTATGCTATGCTATGGTGTATGTTGTAAAAGATATGCTTGAACTGACTGTATGTTTATAACATTTTTGTTTGAAAAGTATTCTATGAAAAGTATTTATTTCTCTAGATGCAACTTGCCCATAAATTATTGATTACAAAACTAAACTTCTTTGTTAGACCATTTCGACAACAGAATTAATTAATTGCCGATAGTATTTAACCGCAGTGCAATCAGCATTCTCTCCTACTGTACACAAACTGTGGAGCGGCATGCGCTTCAGAAGAAGTTTACCGCTGATAGTCAGATTCATTGAGTTAATCAATGGCTGCATTCAGTTTAAATCCTCACGTGAGGTGTCTTTCTTAGACAATTCTCAAATGATAGGCACATATCAAGGATCTTCCAAACAAGGGCTTTTCGGCGTGTGTGCTCCAAGATGTAACAATGACATAAGATGTAACGCTATTGACATCTGCTTTGAAAATTTGAAGTGCAAATTAATCAGTGGTAGGACACCACTGACGCCAGGAAACGTCTCTGAAGGAGTGTGTAAACGATTCCAAATGGTAGGGATGTAACCTTTTTTTGCTTTTTCTTTATCTCTCTCTTTCTGTATCTGAATATCACCCGTCTCATTTTAAAAGGAACATATGGTTAATTTGTGCGTTCTCTCTCTTTTTTTAAGCAAGGTTGTCCAGATGGATATTTTTTTGACAGAAAAGAAAATATTTGCATCGCTCACAGTAAGTCTTATATTAGTGACAACTGCAATTTTTTTTACAATCGAATCTATATTTAATACGACCACAAGCTAAAAACTGTCATTTATTCAACCGAATGTTGACTGAAAGGAAGGTGACTGAATGACAATTTCCCTTCCTTCCTATCACTTTTCAGTTGTCATGATGACACCATGTCAGTTTCATCCTGTGCCATGTTTCGCTCATTATGTTTCGTTGATTTTAATGTTATTCGTTTTCCTAACTTAATTAATTTTCTTTTTTCAGACTATTGCAACTTTGAGAGTGACCCAGAGTTGACATGTTTTCTTTCCGAAAGTCTTTCTGACGAATTTAACTGGACCATCCATGCGGTTGGTAGTTAACTATATAATATATCTTTTTCAAGAGGTGATATGTCAGGAGAGGACATTATCTTTAAAACTTTACATAAATAGTTTCATAACCATTAAATCAACATCTTAAAATGCGCAAATCCCACAACCCCGAAAATTTGATTTGTTAAGTATGGTCTTATTTTTATAACACACTGGTCTGTAATTGCTGATTATGATCATTTTTTGGGGTGGAATTTATTCCCTATATTTTAAAAATAATGTATACTGCAAGTTGCTTTTATAGATTACTTGTCTTTTAAAATAATTGCACATATCAGTTTCATTTTTTCTCAAAAAAGGGTTTTTTTTTTTATTACATAGCCATCTTCTGTTCGCCCTTTGAGTATATTCTGTGACTAAATAGAAAATGGTGCATACGCAGATGAATAAATGTGCGGTCACTGTGACGATGCGAATTTGCATCCGGTTTTCCATCCAATTTTCATTTTCTCGTGCACCCGATTCGCTGTCGACATATCCCACCGTGTGATCACCAAAGTAGAAAGTCCAAAGCAAAGTCTCAAAGTCGATTTAAAATCTGATGTCACAGTGACTTTCTCCCGTAAAATATTAATAATGAATAGGTTTAATTAATTAAAAATCGATTGTATTTCGTATCGTGTGACCACCTCAACAATCGACTCCAATTATTTTACCTAAGCAAGTCAATTGAAAATCAATTCGGATGAAAATCGCATTGTGAGCCTGCACTACAAGTCTATGTAATGAAAGCAAGGCTCGTGTCCTGTTTTTGTTTACATAGGTTCAATAAACAAGTAATAAAATATTTATTAACTGATTTGTCTATTTTCTTATTAATTTTAAGCATAAATAAACAGTTCTGTACGTTTAACACATTCATTTAAAGTCTCTAACTGGAATGTTTACTTCAACATTCAAAATGTAAACAAAGTTTTGTTTATATAGTAAAGAATTGTGAGTTCTGTAACTCGCTTCTAACTCAAGAAATGGCACTCTAATTTTGGTTGCTTATTAAAAATGCCTTTCTAAAGCATTGTAAACATTTGAACCTGAAAAACAATTTTTGACAAGAATCGTGATCATGCCTCTTTAATTGCATTGCAAAGTTTTCCATATGCCATCGTTAAAAACGAACAGTCAATATGACGTCATGATATGAAGTCATCGTCATTTAAAAACAGCTCTGGCTCAAGAGTTAAATCAAGTTAAAAGAAATATGTAAAATGATTCATGCTAGTTATGAAGGTAGCGATCATTGCAGAACTACAATGCTAGAATTTGTGACATTATTCTGCAAATATACTACAATCCTATAAATTCCTTCTTAAAACTGTTTCCCTTGGGCTCCACTATGAGTTAAATACAGAAGTTTGTAGGAAATGTTTTAAAACTCTTCTTAAAACATCATTATATCAAGGTCACAGTGATCTTCTGTCTCTTTAAAAAAATATTTATATTCCTTTTAACAATTTTTTAAGATCTAGTATAATATTGGTGCATTCAAAGAAGCCTTTTTTAGACATCATATCCTAGGATATAGGATGCATCATTTCTTATGCATTATTTGATGCATCTTAGATACTAGGATATGATGTCCATAAAAGAAGGCTTCTTTTAATGCATTTAAATGTATTGTCAAATCTCAGAATATCTGAGAATTTTTGTGAGTTTCGAAACCTTTGAGAAGAATTTCATATTCAAAATTTTTATTTTAGAATTCTACACCATCCTTCAACACAGGTCCTTCCTCTGCTGTTAATGGATCATACTACAAATACATTGAAACATCAAGAGGAGAAGGTTATCGTACTTACATATCTGGTCAAAGGGCGATTCTCGAAAGTTTCATGAAATTTTCAGGTGTATCGTCATTATTTTACGTTTTTGCATTTAATAAAACAATTTTTATCAAATATGACTTTTTAAATAATGAGTGAAGAAGGGAGATTAGTGTTATCACTCATTAAACTGCAATTTCGCCCATTTGACATTTGACATATTTTGCCGGTATATTCCACCAAATTTCAAAGTGATAATTTCAAATATCAATTATATTACTAAATATGGAAACAAATATATATTAATTTCTAAAACATATTCAACTGGTGACTTACAAAACAGTCTGCTGAAACATTATGAAAGAAAAGTGTCTGTGAATCATGTTAAAGAAAAAACTTTGCAACATGTAACATGTTTAATTGTTTAATCAAGATACAATAGATAAAATTTAACAGCATGATATTGTATAACCCCGTTGTGGCGTTATAAAACCTGAGTTTTAAATTTTTTAAAGTGAGATTTCAAGATATTTGACAGAAAATAAAATTGATAAAAACGTCTTCATATTTGACCTTTGACGTATTGATATGCTCAAATTCATTGAGCAGAAAGTCTAAACATTAGTGATGACATTGTATAAATTTCTAAACCCAAAATACATGCTTACAGAAAATAAACAGTGCACGTTTCTAAATGACCAGATACAATGTCTAGTAGAATGTGTCCTATTTACAGACGTGAACAGCTTTTAGCAGAGATAAAACAAAATAAAATGCGCAAATTCAACTCTTTTTTATTCCATGCATGAAATTCATCTCTAAACGTCTACTTGTGTTTGTTGAAAATTAAATAATTCCTATACTTGGTCGTATTACAGATATAACCTACTGCCTTGCGATGTACTACCACATGTACGGAGGCTACATAAACACTCTCACCATCAGAACTCAGAAAGGGAACAACACCGCCATAGACCGCTGGAAATTGTCTGGTAACCAAGGTGATGCCTGGCATCATTTGTCAGGGGTCAACCTTCCTTTGGACTCCCAAACAAAAGTAAAGAGATAGTTTCAAACTTGTTTCCTTTTCGATAAATATTCCTTATATTGAGTGAATCGCTGTTTAAGATCTTTTTTTTCATCATTTTTTTAGATCATCATTGAAGCAACAAAGGGGGCTTACTATGAAGGGGACATTGCAATTGATTCCATCGAGTTGTTGCCGTTGGCATGTCCTTAGAAAGTAACAGAGTGACCAAACTTATCTTTTATGCGCTTTTGATTTATTTTACTCATTTTTATTATTTGATTTGTAAAATAAACATTTTAAATTTCGTATAACTAAGTGTTCTTTTGCGCATTTGGCGTGAGTTGGCTTAGTAAAGATTTATCAGATATTTCATTGGTTTTTTGACTTGTAAGTATTTCTTTTTATCAAATAGTAAGCGGCCAGTTGGATCATATGTTTCATTGCAATTTATTAATCAATTCATTTTCAAAGTTTTGTGATTTTCTTTGTGTTTTTGCAGTCAAATATTACATGTATTTTCATATATTAAAACCGTTGGATCTAATTTGCATATTTAAAGTACCATATAACAGAAACGTTATCTGTAGATAAAATAACGCAACGATGTTATGTTATCGTCACCATTTGTATCTGTTGTAACTTGAATTCAGTTATTTCGATTCGTAACTTTTTTCTATCATTTTGAACCTCGAAATACATATAATATAAATGACCATCTGTCTATCTGCTCTTCTACACTTTACACTCCTCATATGAACAAGCATTCTGAGAGTATTGCATAAGGAATACAAGTCTTCTACCAGCATCACAAATTTAAAACATTTGTATTTTCATGTGCTAAATGGGTCTGAAAAAAAACTCGGTTTAAGATTTCTAAAAACGACGAAACCAATTATCAATTTTTAAAAAAGTCGTTAAAATTATTTGGGTTCTTTTGTGTTCATTTGGGTAAACATACGATATATTGATATATTAAAAAAAAATAATACATTGCAACTTTAATTAAGACATGTGGATAAAAAGTAACGCAAGTCGCACTCGCTGTAATTGCTGATGACTATAATCATTTTTATGGGTAGAATTTATTCACTATATTTTTAAAATAATGTATACTGCAAGTTGATTTTAAAGATTACTTGTCGATATTAACGGCACATATCAATTTCATCTTTTCTCAAAAAAGAATTTTTTTTCTAATACATATCTTCTTTTTGACCTATTTTGTGACTAAATAGAAAATAGTGCATACACAGATGAGTAAATGTGCGGTCACCGTCTCGATGCGAACTTGCATCCGGTTTTCCATCCAATTTTTATTTTCTCATCCGATTTGCTGTTGACATTAATCTCACCGTGTGACCACCAAAGTCGAAAGTCCAAAGCAAAGTCTCAAAGTCGATTTAAAATCTGAAGTCACAATGCCTTTCTCCCGTAAAGTATTAATTATGAATAGGTTTAATTAATTAAAAATCGATTGTATTTCGTATCGTGTGACCACCTCAACAATCGACTCCAATTATTTTACCTGAGCAAGTCAATTGAAAATCAAATCGGAAAATCGCATTGTGTACCCCACTACAATTCTTTGTAATGTTAATCAGTCTCGTGCCGTGTTTTTGTTTACATAGGTTCAATATACAAGTAAAAAAAAATTACAGCTGATTTGTCTATATTCTTATTCATTTTAAGCATGAATAAACAGTTCCTAACGTATAACACATATATAAGTCTATAACTGGAATTTTCATTTCAACATTCAAAATGTAAACAAAGCAATATAGTAAAGAATTGTGAGCTCTTTAATTCGCATATAACTCAACGAATGACACTCAAATTTTGGTTGCTCATTAAAAATGCCTTTCTAAAGCATTGTAAACATGCCTCTTTAATTGCATAGCTAAGTTTTCCATATGCCATTGTACATGTATGAATAGCGAACAGTCAATATGACGTCATGATATGACGTCACCGTCATTTATAAACAGCTTTGGCTCAAGAGTTAAATCAAGTTAAAAGAAAAATGTTTATATAAACAACTAGATGCTGTCATTAGACAGTAATACCCGCACCATGTGTTTGCCCCTAAATAACACTGTTTTGTACCAGTTTAATTAAAAATGAAGGCTACATGCAAACTCCGGTAATACATTTAAAAATTATAATTTTCAGAACTGAAGGATGAGATCCCTGCCCATATGATAATACACATCTTGACATGAGCAGCACTTTATGTGCAATTTGGGGTAGAACTGTTTGCAGTGAATTTTCAGTTAATCAATAATCTTAACATTTTATGTCATAGGAAGTATAATGGTCTATATAATTATTACAAACAAAATTAAAAATTAAATTATGCCCCCTCCCTGTGGCGGTTGCCAGTTTTAGATTTGCTTCTGTGTGCCTACATAAACATCATCGTGTGCACAGATTTAGAGAAGGGGTGGGAGTGAGTGGTCCAGACCCCCCCCCCCCTCCCCATGAAAATTCGTAAATTACCAAAAATACACCTTGGACCCCAATGCTCTTACAGACATGTAAACGCTCTAACCCATTGCGCTTCAATGTTAGGTAACATTATTTGGGGGGTAAATATTTAATCAATATTCAACATACTTTATTGTTTATCTCAATAGGAAGTATACATGTACATCACAATATGCAGGTGTCCTGCACCACCTTAAAGCTGTTATTTACCTAATAGAATAGTGCCAGTGGATTTGAAGAATAGGTCATAAAAGTACATGCATGTTACAAATGACTGATCTTTGTCTGAAGTTACATACACAACACAGGTTTGCATGTCTCATTAGCGGGTACTAGTTTTACCCCGCTCTTCGATTAGATGGGTTCACGTGTATACATACATGGGTGTTGCTAAAACGCGGAACGGAAAACGGAACGGAAGGAAAACGGAAAATCTTATCTAATGTTATTTACCTCATAGATTTGTTAAGTATGCTAAAACGATATACTTTATGTACCTTTTTAATTTTTTTTGAAAGATTAGCAATATTAGATTATTTATTCAAGAATATTTATTTCCTCAAAATTAACAGTACATGCATTGACCACTATATTCTGTCCCAAAATATCCTTGATTCACTTTTTGCTGTATTTAAGAAATAAACAACGTTATTTAGTGAACATGGCGTTATGAATAGCAATTGCTCTGCTGGCATAGTCCATGATGCGCGCTAGCGCATTATGGAAAATATGCCAGCAGAGCAGTTGCTATTCATAACGCCATGTACACTAAATAATCGTTGTTTATCACTTATATTTACATTTTACCACTCGCAAATACCCTGTATTAGCCTTGACCTTGACTTTAAGCTATTGCATCAAAATTAATCATTCAGACTGTAATGTATCTTTTAATTCACATAGATTTGTTAACAGAATCAATGATATGTTATAACAGTAATTCTTTTAAAATATTATTAATTTATAAGACAGGTTTTAATATTAAATACATCAATTTTATGGAGTTGAAGAAAAACACATCATGTATCATATAGTGGTTTAAAATCTAAAACATCGTTGAAAAGTATACGACGTCACATCTTTATGACGTCATAGTATACACACGGAGCAATTGCGATTATAGAAAAATAATTGCAGTTCCTCCGTATGGACTTACAGTGGGAAAGAACAATGCATATGCAAATATATTTATATATATACCTCAGGGTTCAAGCGATTCTCTTGTAGAAGCATTAAACATTCTCATTATTCTTTCTTTAAAACGTCCTCTCTAGCTTATCAGCTGGTATAAATACACGGCTAAAAATAAAGAAGTCTACGGGGTTTTGCATTTTAACAGACCCGGATGATAGTGTTGAAAAATTGTGCAAGGTCTTCTGAGTGACTTCCAAATGGAGAAAAGATGTCAACAATTTCCATTATAAATCGTCCAAATGTGCTGCATGAATATTTTGGGATCGACAGACTATAGTCCCAATATATAATCGGAAAATCAAACCAGGCAACGTCTAGAGCTCTCTGTTCGGATCGTATGTATATAGCTGCTGGAATAAACAACTGCATGCTTTGTAATGCAAACGAAAACAAAATTGCATTGCTAAAAATACTAGTTTCACAAATTACTAGTTTCACAAATTACCGGGTATTTTAATGTTTACTGTATTTTAATTTTTAATGTCGTCAGTCCTACGGTTTTTTTCTTCCAACTCAATGAGACTGTATCGTCTGTATGATAAAAGATAGTCTAGAACACCGAAAATTCAATTTTGATGTAAGTATATACACGTACATCATATTTGAAAATAATATAAAAATACTCAAAACACGCATAAAACGCTTACACTAACTGCGTAGGTTACGCTAATATGCCAGCAATACCATATAAGAGAAATAAGTAAAAAGTTATAGCTAATTTGCTCGTTTAATCATGTTAATGTTTCACAATTCGTATACATTTGATTTTTACGTTTCGTACTCAATTAAAGCCGAATGAATACAATGCTATAATTGATAGACATTCATATGAATATTAATAAGATAGCAACATGTTGATAATCATTCATTAGATATAAATAAAAGATACAAAGTAAATCGTTTCTGGCCAGTCTATACCTTTTTTAAGCGATAAACGTGATGATATTTTCCATTCCGTTCCGTTTTCCGTTCCGCGTTTTAGCAACACCCATACATACATGTCTGTGTTTTCCGTATGCAGAAAAGGATTACGGTAGTTAAGATCAGCTAAAGGAATTCATTATTGTGTTTTAATTGGATTATAATTATGATGTTGACCAATTTAGGTAAGCATAATACATGTAGTAGCAGTAGCACAATAGAATGAGATGCCAGCATGGGATTCCTGCCAGCATACATACACATGTTTCACTTTCTAAATGTAATCTCCTTTTGACAGCATACGCGGGCATGCTAAGGCTTCCCGATGGATTTTACATCGATGTGTAGAAAGTCACTTGTCTGTACTTCATACGATATGACGTCATAATTAACTTTGACGTCACGATCTGCATTCCTGTCGATAGTTCTCAGGGAATGTATCTCAACGTTAAAAGTGAATTTCATCAAATCAGTATAATACCGCATGTTTCCTATACATAGATGCTGCCGTTAATGCTAGATTTACAGAATTCATTCATATTAAAAACCAGTGTCAAATAATCGGCAGTTGTAAAGCTTCGTTATAAGTAAAAGACTATTCATAAACTAGTGGTTTAGAGACTCTCCCTGCTACGTGTAAACAACTGAAAGAAGAAATTTTAATGCATGTAAAACCAGCTTGGCGCAGGTGAAAGATCAACACAATTTTAGAATATTTTACGTAAAATTGGTAGAGAATATAAGTAACAATGTGAATCGTGCTACGGAAACGTACGGATTAACCCCAATTTTTTGTAAATCGCTTTTGATTAGTAAAACTGTGCATTATTTTGATGATTTTCTGGAATGTTTCAACAATATCTTTCATAAACGAAATATCTATTTCTTTCCCGAGCAAGAACTTCAAAGTATATGACTTAACAAAGAATTTTTCTTAAAAATGTGTATGATTTAATGTCATTAATCACCTGCGCCGATGCGATTTTAAAAGATCATTTGCAATATTAGGATTCGCCCGTCATGTGATTACAAAGAACATATGACGTCACAAAATGCATCAAATATAATGTTTAACATCGGTGTCAATAAATGTAACATATATTTTAAGAAATACTCCCGGTCAAAGTATTTTTGCGATGATTCAAATAATATCGTTTTCCAGTGGTATTTTAGCATCGGGACGCCTTAACATTGCTGCGTACTGTATCATCATCTTTTAATATTTAAATAAGCTTATCATCGTTACCTATCCTATCGCATTTGTAAAGTTTCTGTCATTTTAGTTGCAAAAGTTATTTTTTTCATTTGTCATACTGCATGCACTGTTGAGTTGACCCCATATTGACCCTGTATAAACAATTTCTTATTAAATTTGTGTATTACATATATAAGTAAGTGCAGACACTTATATTTTTTAATGAGTTATAATAGGAAGGAAGGAGTATTTCTTTCTTAATGTATTATAATGCATCAAATACAATGTAGGTCATGACCTTATGGGACTGTTCTTACCCCACGAAAGAGGAAAATACAAAATATCTTCTAAAGTCATTATGATGCATCAACTGGTGTAAAGAACATTAATGACCCCCAGGTGTGTTGTCTTTAACCCCCCGCCTTTATGAAATAGGAAATGATATGATTCACAGTATATTTTGTTAACTTCTGAGATCCTCATCCCAAAACGGTTTCATTTATTTTTGCTCTTTGTGTCATTGCGCGTAAAATTGTATTGTTAGATTATGCCCCCTTGGAGACACCCTGACATTTTAGAACTAAAAATAATAATGTATTTTATGTTATTCATATGTTATACAGTAGTGTTTGATCCATGTGGGTAATTCCTAGCCTAATGATGTCACTGCTTTGTTTAGGAGACTTTACAATTGCCCCAAATAGATGAATACACATGGCAGTGATGCATATACATGTAACATTTTGTTTATAAATCTTAAAAATTGAATTAAGCAATTTTCAAAATGTTGATGTGAATCACGAGAGAAAAATCAATCAAGAAATGATTTAAAATTTGCTACTGTACACATGTAAGAATGTATTAAGAAGACTGAATCTTTATAAGCAGGTTAGATTGGGGGGGGGTGTGGATGAATGTGGAGTATTAATGTAATTTTTTTTAAGAATAACATTTTTTACCAGTTTATAAAAGTTTTTAGACACCCAAATTATATTTTGATTTTAATAGATCATTCGACAAGGGAGGGGGGGGGGGGGGAGAACAGTTTATATTTGAGTTTGTTTGGGAGTGGGGGTTCCAAGTCATATATTTGACAATTTTTTAATGTAATTTAAAATAAGACTAAGCCATTCAGTCATGAACATGAATAGTATAGAACAAAACACAAACTAATACATGTACATGTATATATACATAGGAAGTGTTACAAAACAGATGATTGATCTATATCTGGGTTCTTAAATTGAATCATATATCAAGTACATATTATATTATTGTTTCTTTGTTCAAGGCATTTAAGGTGGTATGTAGGTCATGATCCCAAGTGCTCTTCCTGAAATTATCAAATATCATAAAAACCATTGAGATCCCCACCTTAATCCAAAGATATTATTCCTCCTTAGGTCATGCAGGCACATCAGATCATTATGGCATGTAAGTCATGACCCTAAGGGGTCATCCTGACCCCCTTAGAATCAGAAATTGTCAACATCTTTAAATTACCTGGTCTTGATGTTTGATGATCCTATCTTTATTTAATCTTTATTAATTATTAAGTCTCCTGAATGAAGTTTGGAGACTTATTGTTTTTGTACGGTTCTTAATACATGTATTATATTCTTCATCTTCTTTTTCTTCTTTCCCGCTCTGAACTTGTTTCTCAGAGATGGCTGAACATAATTGTACAAAACTCTAGGATATGATAGGCCTGCAAATCTAGTTGTGCATCCTGGTTTGATTTTTCTCATTTTGGGTGTGACAACCACTTTTCGGGGGAGGGGGGGAGGGGGGTTTCAAAAGGGTGTGGGGTCTAACATTGAACCTTGTAGGAAGAATCGTAGACTCTATTGTAAATGGTAACTTGAAAACGGACAAAGATAATAATATAGGATTTTCATAATCATATATTGGCTGTTACTGGCAATATATAGGGTTTATTAGATCTGACCCCTGGGGTCATCCCCACCCCCCAGGAATTTGAAATTACCATATATCTCAGAAACTGTTATAATCATGACCCCTAAACCATATATATTCATGTTTCTGATGTCAAAGGGGCATCAAATGTTATGTAGGTCATAGACCCTGTGAGTGGTCCTGACCCCTTCAAACAGGAAGTCCCTTAATATCTTCAAAACAGTTGAGATCCCCACCCTTAAACCATATATATTCTTGTTCCTTGTGTCAAAGGGCATCAAATGGTATGTAGGTCATGGGCCCCGGGGGTGGTCATGACCCCCCTTGAACAGGAAGTGCACGAATATCTTGAAAACGGTTGAGATCCCCACCCCTTAACCATATATATTCTTGATCCTTAAAGGGCATCAAAAGGTATCTACCGGTAGGTAATGGGCCTCAGGGTTAAATTTAATTTTTCAAAACCGTAATGCACATCTATGGAACAGTTCCTATCATATCCCAAGATATGATGTGTCTATCCATTAAATCATAAAAGGAGTTCTTAAGGATCTATGTTTTTTTTGAAGTGATAAACGTCAATTTTCTGCTACTTTTTGACTCCCTGGATAAAATTTAAATTTTTAAAACTTTACTGCACATCTATAGAACAGTTCCTATCATATCCCAAGATATGATTGTCTATCCATTAAATCATAAGAGGAGCTCTTGGATCTATGTTTTTTTTTTTAGTGATAAACATCAATTTTCTGCTACTATTTGACTCCCTGGATGAAATTTAAATTTTTAAAACCTTATTGCACATCTATAGGACAGCCCCAATTATATCCCAAGAGATGACGTAGCTACTCCAAAAGTTGTAAGAGGAGTTCTGGGAACCATATTTTTTTTGCAAAAAAACGTCATTTTTTGTTGCCCACTGATCCCCTTAATAAAAAAAAATTCTGGAACCTGATCACGCCTCAATATGACACCCCCAATCATATTCTAGAAGATCATTTGGCTACTGCCAAAAAAAAAGTTTTTGAAACCAGTTTTTTTGTGAAAAAACGTCATTTTTCAGCCATTAAATGACCCCCAGGACAAAATTGAAAATTCCGAAACCTTATTGCGCATCTAAAGGATACCCTAAAACATATTCCAAAAGATGATTTGTCTACTTTTGAAAATGTAGGAGGAGTTCGAGGAAGATGGTTTTTTGTGAAAAAACGTCATTTTTTACTAATTATTTGACCCCCAGGACTAACAGAGAATTTTTGAAACCTTTTTACAAAACAACATGATACCCCAAATCAAACTCCAAGAGTTTAGTTTGCTGGTTTATAAGATGTAAGAGCAGTTTGAGAAAGTAAAACGTGACAGACGGACGGATGGACGGACGGACAGACGGACAGACGGACGGACGGACGGAACAGGGTAACAACAATATACCCGAATTTTCTTTAGAAAGTGCGGGTATAATAAAATGATTTATGCTAGTTATGAAGGTAACGATCATTGCAGAACTACAATGCAAGAATTTGATATTATTATGCAAGCAAAACAATCTTGTAGATTCCTTCTTAAAACTGTGTCCCCTGCATCAATACTGGGACTCCAATATGAGTTAAATATAGACGTTTGTAGGGAAAATGTATAAAAAATCTTCTTAAAAATCATTATATCAAGGTCACAGTAATCTTTTGTCACTTTAAACAATTATTTATATTCCTTTGTACAATTTTATTAAGGCCTAATATAGTAAGGGTGCATAAAAGAAGCATTTTTTAGACATCATATCCTAGGATATAGGATGCATCATTATGAATTATTTGATGCATCTTAGATCCTTGGATATGATGTTAAAACAAGAAGGCTTCTTTTAATGCATATAAATGTATTGTCACATCTAGGAATATATGAGAATATTTGTGAGTTTCGAAACCTTTGAGATGAATTTCATATTTAAAATTTTTATTTTAGAATTCTACACCATCCCTCAAGACAGGTCCTTTCTCTGCTGTTAATGGATCATACTACAAATACATTGAAACATCAAGAGGAGAAGGTTATCCTACTTTCATATCTGGTCAAACGGCGATTCTCGAAAGTTTCATCAAATTTTCAGGTGCATCGTCATTATTTTACGTTTTTGGATTTAATTCAATAAGATTATTTTTTTTTTATCAAAAAAGACTTTTTAAATAATGAGTAAAGAAGGAAGATAAGTGCTAAGACTCATTAAACTGCAATTTTCCCCCATTTGATATTTGACTTTTTTTGCCTGTATATTCCACCAAATTTCATCAAATGTTGTTTTTAAATATTCAAAGTGATTATTTCAAATATCAATTATATTACTGAATATGGAAACAAAGATTATCATTGGGATGTATAAAATGCACAAATTTGTAAAAAAAAAACAAACAACAACAACAACAACAAAACACCCCCCCCCAAAAAAAAAAACAAAACAAAAAAACAACTCACACTTACTCGAACAAAAAATGGCATCAATAAAAGGAGTACACAAGATATCATCTAAAAAAAATTTCTCTGATTTAATTTCTTTGACATTTTAGATTGTCATATGTAGAAACATCATATGTAATTCAGGTATTCCACACCTCAATTTGTATCAAAATTTTCCCGAGAAGAATATCACTGAAATCAGTAGACAAAACATACTTCAAAAATACCAAAACAATGATAATATTTATAATGTTCATTGTACATGTATATGGCCCTCAGTAATGGCGCAGTTGATTTCACCTATTTTGCACGTAAAATGCAATTTCATCCCGATTGACATTGTTGTCAGTATTTTTAATGTAGCAAAATAGATATATTAATAACTACAATATGATTAAGAATTAAAAAAAAAAAAAACTTTTTGGAAATCAAGAACTTTATAAAATTAAAGAAGTTTGTCTAGATTTGCATTCGGTAATATTTTGGTATGATAATACATGGAGGTCAATAATGTCGATTTTCATTCAAATGCTTTCAAAAGTACTTTTTTTTTCAACAATTTACTTAAATAAATTCAGATTTGTTCCTAATGTTTGAATTAGTTTATACTGAACGTCAATATCAAACTTTCTAGATTTAACTTTTAAATATTAAACAGGACCTACGAATAGTGTTTCAAACCTAATAAATGTTAAAACATGTTAATCAAATGAAAATGATATTGACATTTTTTAAAATCACTTGATTTTGCCACTTTTCTTTAAAATACTTCAACAGAAAAACCTTTTTTATTGATTTTGATTGAATGTTGTGTAATAATGAAATAGCCAATCTTTCTGTACTGAATAGATAACAATAATCTAACTTATTTTAGATATAATGATCGTGTGCGCAATGAACTAAAAACGCGACGGGTGAGAACCCTAAACCACACATGTTTTCGATTCCATGCATGAAATTCATTTCTAAACGTCTTCTTGTGTTTGTTGAAAATTAAATAATTCCTATACTTGGTCGTATTCCAGATATAACCTACTGCCTCACGATGTACTACCACATGTACGGAGGCTACATAAACACTCTCACCATCAGAACTCAGAAAGGGAACAACACCGCCATAGACCGCTGGAAATTGTCTGGTAACCAAGGTGATGTCTGGCATCATTTGTCAGGGGTCAACCTTCCTTTGGACTCCCAAACAAAAGTAAAGAGATAGTTTCAAACTTGTTTACTTTTCGATAAATATTCCTTATATTGAGTGAATCGCTGTTTAAGATCTTTGTTTTTCATCATTTTTTTTTAGATCATCATCGAAGCAACAAAGGGGGCTTACTATGAGGGGGACATTGCAATTGATTCCATCGAGTTGTTGCCGTTGGCATGTCCTTAGAAAGTAACAGAGTGACCAAACTTATCTTATATGCGCTTTTGATTTATTTTACTCATTTTTATTATTTGATTTGTAAAATAAACATTTTAAATTTCGAATAACCAATTGTTCTTTTGCGCATTTGGAGTGAGTTGGCTTAGTAAAGATTTATCAGATATTTCATTGGTTTTTTGACTTGTTTAGTATTTCGTAAACTTTTTATCAAAAATTAAACGTCCAGTTGGATCATATGTTTCATTGCAATTTAATAATCAATTCATTTACATGTAAGTCATTATTTTGATTTCAAGTTTTGTTTACTTCTTTGTATTTTTTGCAGTCAAATAAATATTACATGTACCTTCATATCATAACCGTTGGATCTAATTTGCATAGTTAAAGTACCTTATAACAAAAACGTTATTTGAGATAAAATAACGCAACGATGTTACGTTATCGTCACCAGTTGTATATGTTGTAACTTGAATTCAGTAATTTCGATTTGTAGCTTTTTTTCTATCATTTTGAACCTCGAAATAAATAAAATATAAATGACCATCTGTCTATCTGCTCTGCTACACGTTACACTCCTCATATGAACAAGCATTCTGAGAGTATTGCATAAGCAATACAAGTCTTCTAGCCGCATCCCATATTCTTTATGTGCTAAATGGGTTTGGAAATAATCGGTTTAAGATTTTTTAAAACGACAAAACCAATTATCACTTACAAAAAAGGTCGTAAAATTTACTTTGGTTCTTTTGGGTTCATTTGGGTAAATAGACAATATAATGATATGTTCAAAAAATTAATGCAGCTTTAATGCAAATTGTTGTCCTTTATGAAAATGGTGTGAATTATTCGGAAATAAACAGTTGCTTTTGAGAGATTGTAAGACGTCTTTAAAGCCTGAAAGCATCAACTTTCGTTGTCGAGAAACATATATCCCTCCAGAACTTTGTAAGCATTTGGTCGCATTCCGCGCATTACATCGTATGCTAAAACCATATATCTCCACGGCATATCACAGAAATCAGCCCATGTAGTGTACAAATTAACTTCTCGAATTTTTAAGGAGAGGGAGAAATAATAAAATCATTAACAGAGGGTAATGTTTAAATAAATAAAAAATATATGTACAGCAAAATAAAACAAAACAAAGGAGATTACTTTTTCAGTGAGGGGGTAGTGGGTTTTTTTCTTTTTGTTTCAATTTAAATTGTCTTATTGCCCCATTTTAAAGAGCTTAAAATTTAAGGTAAAAATAGGACTATCAGCTATATTTGATAACTATTTTGACGTCAATAGCGCCTGCTCGGTGCACATTTCTTCAAGATCAGAATTTTTTACATATGATTTAAAACTTCGCTAGACCGAATTACGATTGTTTTTCTAACGCCTTTGCCCATTAAGAAAGTTCAAGGAGAAAATGAAATGAAGCTGTATGCCATTTTGACCTAAATAACACCTTTTTGAGAAGGCCAGCAAATTTCATTTTTATATGTAGAATGGTAGGTTAAACTTGAAGCTAAAACCACCCTGAAATGTACATGGGTTAAATACCGTAAAGGATGAACCAGAACGATGCTATAACAGTACTTTTACAGTACGGTACTTTTTAACAATGTAGTACTATATGGGCGGCGAAAATGGTACAATATGGGCGGCGGAAATATAACTTTATGGGCGGCGAAAATGGTACTATATGGGTGGTAGAGAGGGTAAAAAAAGACGTTAATGCAAAACGAACGACTCATTTTTAAAATCATGCTTGAATTTGAAACAGACCCGCTTAAAAAAAAACAACCTTTTTTGCAAAATCAACAGAAACCGATGTACATTGCTTACAACTTGTCGGTGGAAATCACCTCCAATTTACCCAATAAGTGTATTTATGTGTGAATGTCTTGCTGATATTAAGTGATGGGCATTTTCGGGCTTCGACATAAGGTTACAAAGTAATTACATATACTAGCGTAATAAAAAAGTAACAGCAAATTAATAAATAACGTTATAAGTGTAGTAGTGAAGAAGTGTTAGTACTAAAATAAAAAAACACTCTGTAAAATCGTTAATTTTTAACACACATGTTACAAAAAAAAATGATAATTCTCTAGAGAAGAAATAATAATTAAAAATATACGGGAATTGTGTTACGCAGTGATGTCAAAAATGACGTCATAATAAAACGCTGATATGGATCTGTTCAACAAAGAATTGAACTTTGAAGGGTTGAAAGCTGTATTATGAGTATCGTTCACCAATCACTACCGTGAAATGATGCAAAAAAGTACCTAATTCAGAAAAAAATCTTTTAAAAACCCAGATATAGCGTCTAGTAAAAAGATTTAAGAAAACAGGATCTACAGATGAAGGAAGAAAGATAAACACAGTGAGACCAAAAACTGGACAGACACCGAAAGGTAAAAAAGTGAATGAAGATACTCAACGAAGGTCAGTTCAGAAAGTAACTAACGGCTTACCGCATACTAGTAAGAAAGCAAAACAAGTGTATACAGAACGCTTCGTTTTGATTTGAAACAGACACTTCATGCTGTGTCAATCATGCATGCAGCATTTGAAACAATCAGACATCACAAGCAAACAAGAGCTGGATACAAGACCATCCAAACATTGTGAAAAAAAAGTTTGTTTTCCGGAGAAGCCCACTGATGTTTGAGTGCTTTTGTAAATAAGAGAAATTACTGCATTTGGGGAACAGAAACACCAAGCTTTTACCTGGAGAAGCCAATGCATGGAAAGAAAATAACTGTTTGGGCTGCTCTTAGCGCGTTGACTAGTTAGAGTAAACCGCTTTTTCTCTTTCAAAACAAATAATAGTTGAGCTTCTCATTCTCAAGATTAGAGCCCCTTACACTATTTCTATGGGGTTATCTGAGATATGGTAAGGGCGAACCTGCTCCTTGAACACTTTGCGATTTAATAGGTTAACAACCAAGTGAAAAATGAAAAGCATAATCCTTGTCATTTGTGCTGCAGTAATTTAGATTTTAATAATTACAAGTAATGGAAAGGTAGTAGCATATTATGTTAAAGTATCACATAATTTAGAAGTATAATCAAAACAAATACTAAATTTAGGCACATGAGAAAGTTCCAATTGCGACATATGTAAACAGGTAGCCATGCTATGACCTTAAATTGCTAGTATTAAATAATGGTCTCTATGATATTTAAGTGTACCTAGGTACTGTGCATTGAATGGTGTTAATGATAATTAATAGAATGAAGTCTGTGACTCTTGTAGCAATGCGTAGTATTCCTAAATGATGTTATGAAACCAGGTGAATAATACGGGCTTAATAATATCCAAATTGAGAGTTTAAAAACAAGTGTCATATTTGGCGATTCTGTATCTGCAACGACAGCTCTGGTACTCTATATTGACTCATGTATTGTGTATTCTATATATTAACCTTTGTAACCTTTTATGCCATGAATGAATGAACGTATCATGAGTAAGTGATGCCTCATACTAGATGGGGGACTCCGAGACCCAGGACTCCTGCATCCAGACTCTTTGATTGGCAGTTTTGACGGTTCTGTTACTTTATTTAGGAATAAATATTAATCTTAATTTTGAACACTAAATGTTCACTAATGATCGTCGTAAATGGGCCGAACAAGTCAAAACTGTCCATCATCTGTAAAATGTTATATATACCTATGTAAAATGATGTTGGGCAGATAGATTCCGCTTATAGAGAGATTCCGCTTATAGAGATTCTGAGACACTTGATTTGGGCTGCTTTTAGTTGATGTAATTCTAACTATACGATCACGATTGTTAATAAACTATTGGTCAAAGAAGTACTGGACTTCGAGTTGTGTATCATCGCCAGAAGATAACAAAGTCTGAAGGCTTACATGAACATGTTTGAAGATTTGGGGATGCTTTTACTTTTTCTCGTTTTTAAGAAATACCAACAGTAAAACCGAAAACTGGTGATGTATTTACTCAAGCTATATCTATTTAATTTGTAGTGAACTTTTTACATAATAAGTCGTGGATTGGAGAAAACCGATTTTGACGGTCTATGAACACATATGAGCTTCTTTTATAAAGAAGATACCTAATGTATGGCAGCTTGTTTTTATGAACAAAGAAATTTCATCCCCAACGAGTATGAGCTCTTGCTAATATAGCTCTTTAAGCCTACATACCGAAGTGAAGAAGTGTTAGCGATGAAATAGTGTGACCTTTTAAATGCGTGGGTATTTTCAATTATAAATTCAATATACTTATGAAGATTAATGCAACAAAATATAGTTTCGTAGAAAAAACATAAAGCCGTTCTTTTAGGAAAAAATCTGACTTTATGAAACCAAATACAGAACTATGCATTCCCTGTCGTCTCAATTGTAATGTATATTTCATTACATGATACTTATCTTTCTACTGTATAAAGCTACATGCAAACGAACACCCAATATAATCGCAAACGAAATAAAAAGGTCAAATCATCTGATCAAAATTGGTATTATAATACGAAGATAGCATGATTGGAACCCCACTGGTACTGGATTAGATGATCAGATGGAATTATGTCCTTTTTTGGTCCCCCAGAAGACCCTTGATATACACGACACACGGAATAAAGTAGACCTATCGTTTTAGGTAAACAATCTATGGCTATCTAATTTCCGATTGATGTTTGCAAATGTAGAGAAAAAGGTTCCTAGGATTAGTATCAAACATTTTCAATATCAATCTGCAGTCTAAATATTCCGACCAGTTATCATTATATCTGAGCGTTTGTACTGAATAGGAACTAAAAATTCATCTAGTTGTACAAAATGTAAGAGATAATTAACAATAAATTTAAGTTTAAATCGGACGGAAAATCAGACAAAAACTTGGAGTGGCCTAAATGTAAAGTAACTAGTTAACAAAGTACAACCTGGTCCAACTCACAAGAAAGAGAATTCAGGACAACGGAGGTTAAATGTTCTGTACAGTTTTGGTTTATCTGACCCTCTGGGTCAGTTCAACACGTTGCTCTGGAAGTTGTGTTCTATTTGAACTCGCACAGGAAGTGTCGCCGACTGAGTCCATACAGGTGATATCTAACTACTCGGCCGCTTCAAGGACGGAGCTGTTCGGCATCTGTGCCCCAAGGTGTATGAAGGACATTCGGTGCAATGCTTTCGACATTTGCAATGGCGAATGCCGAACCATAAGAGGATGGCTTCCGGTATATACAGACAGTGGATCTGGGAATGTGTGCGAACGCCATCAAATCGTAAGACCTAGGTTTGGGGCACTCTTGTTCAATTCCGGCATCGTGTTCACTCTGAAAAGTATCGCACTTAATTAATCATATTAATATTAATCTGTATATTTTTTCTTTGACAAATATTTTAAGAAAGTTAAATTGTGTATAAACTAGTTGAAAATCTAAAAGTTTGTTAACACGATTCTAAGAAATGAATTCAACCACAGTAGACAAATATTAGTTAATTAGCGGTGATAATACAAGTTGTAAATGCAAATATCAATTATATGGATATATTTGTTGACATACCTTTTTGCCATTATAAGTAAAGATTTAATGTATGATGTTAATATACATATATTTTCATTTAATTTCCGATGTAATATTATGTTTATCAATTGGAGCAACAAATTACTAGATGCAATACAGAATGGTAAACATTCCTTGGTGCAATATATGATTTATTAATTTATTGCCCGGTTTTTCTATAATTCCATTTTCTTTTTTAGAATAAATGAGTGTAATTTATTACTTTTTTCTATTACAACATAAAAAAATTAGAAAGATATATACATACTCTTGTTAACTTGTCTATGGATTCTTTTGAGTTTCTAGCACATAAACACCTAAATACATGTTTAGTTACATATTTGTTTTACCATGTTCATAATGTTATATAAAACACCATATTTTAATAGCGGTTCCGCTTGTATAAGTTGATGTAATTTGAACTTAAATTTTTGTCTTTTAGGACTGTGATGCTGGTTATTATTATGACAGACAAACAGAGAGATGCGTTCGTCATTGTAAGTAATGTCTTTCTAGCGGCTCATAGCTATGACATTGCGTTCTTTTTATTACATGCATTTTAAACCTCACACATATATTTAAACTAATTAATGAATATGTTTAAACTTTTTGTCAAATGGTATATGCTGAAAACTAAAGATTGCGAATAATCGAATTACAATATACATTTACAGTAAAACTCGTTTAGTACGAACACGGATATTGCGAATTCACGGATATAACGAAGTCATCTTGGATCCCCAGCTATTTCTTAGGTCCCAGTGACTTCGTAATAACCGAGTTTTGCTGTACCATTATTACAAAATACAAAGTGTTAAGCAATGTGACACACCAAGTTTTGAAAAGAACGAACGACAGTGCTTTCATCTATTAAAATCATTGTCAGTACATACTGTACACAAATAGATAATTTAGCAATGATATATAAAATAGTGGTAGTTTTTTATGTATCAGACAAACAGAGAGATGCGTTCGTCATTGTAAGTGATGTCTTTCTAGCAGATCAAAGCTATGATATTTTTTTCGGTTTTATTACATGTATTTTGAAACTTATTCATATATTTGAACTGAATAATGAATATGTTCAAACTTTTTGTCAAATGGTATATGCCGAAAGCTAAGGATTGCAAACATTCGATTTACAATATACCATTATTACAAAATAGTTAGTGTTTAGCATTGGGACACACCAAGTTTTGAAAAGAACGAACGACAGTGCTGTTATTTATTAAACCTATTGTCAGTACATACTGTACACAAATATATATTTTAGCAATGATACATAAAATAGTGGTAGTTATTGTATGTATCATTAACATGTTATTGTAGATTACTGTGATTTTGAATTGGTGACTGAAACATCGTGCTTTCTCTCGGAATCACATGCAGACAATGCTGATTGGACACGGCACACGGTTGTACATTTTTTTTTTCAAAAATTATTATTAAAAAATTTTGTTTATTCAGAATGTTAACAAAACCACTAGATATCACGATTTGATCCGTTTACTTTTTCAGTTGTTCTATTTATAGCAATGTTGCTCATAGCTAGTCTTTGTTTTGAGAAATGATAATTTTTTAAAAATTATTAACCTTTTAATTCATTATAGATAATTATATAGTGCTTACAGACTTTACAAATTGAATGCTTGATGAATTATATTGGTGATTCTTAGGGAACAACTCCGTATTCTAATACTGGCCCGTCGTCAGCAAAGTTTGGGAGTTATTACAAGTATCTCCAGTCAGCATATTACGCGGGATAAACAGGCATTCTCGAAAGCATCGAACACTTTGAAGGTGAATTGACTGAAATAATTTATCAAGAATACGGAAAACAACTAACATTGTATTTATGAAACTTCAATTCTCGTATCAAAAAAATAAAACGAATTTGATACTTATGGAAACAAAATTTAATTCCTGGTTTTTTTCGTTTCTCTTTTTTTTTTCAAACAGATAAAACATACTGCCTTTCGCTTTACTATCATATGTATGGCAGCTATATGAACAGTTTGTTAATTTCAACGCAAAATGGCACTGATACCCCTAATAACCACTGGACCATGACGGGTAACCAAGGAAACGCGTGGTACAGACTGTCGGGTCTAAACCTTCAATTAGATCATAATACAAAGGTTATCTGTCAACATCTATTTACTTCTCCTTTCTATATACATCTACAAGCACCAACTGAGAACATTACTACATTAATACTATTGTTTGTATATAAGTATAACCCCCTCCCCCCTCTAAAAAAAAATAAATAGAATTAAAAATAGAAACAAACAAACAATCATATCAAAAAGAAAAATCAAACGAAAAAAAAAAAAAAAAAATACAAAAAAAAATACCCCCCCCCCCCCCAAAAAAAAACCAATAAAAAAAACAAGCAAAGCAAAAAAAAAAAGAAGAAGATAAAAAACCACTTTTTTTTCATAAATGAAATCTATGACTTAAAATGACCAAGATTCATATGAACCGTGTAACCGTTAATCAAGGAACTAGAGCTAGTAACTGCACTAAATAGTTACATTTACATTTTCCAGTGTCTTTTCCTGTGATAACAATACGTATCAATTTTATACTATATAACTTATAATTTCAAATACGCCAAATTGAGGCGTCAGCGGGGTTAGCTTATTTTGCATTTAAATATTTAATCCTACGACGGTTTAAAATTATATAAATATAAGTTATAAGGAATCATTCTTTGAATATTATGAGGTGATAATTTCGGTAGGGGCGTGAGCAGATCTATCATAAAGCCCTGGATTTGATCACACCCCGACCAAAATTATCATCTCATAATACTTAAAGAATGATTCCTTATTCCTTAAGTAAAATATTTTTATTCAGACAGGTAGACATAGTGATGTCAGCCCAAAATCTACAGATGTAGATGTTTTTATACTTATACGTAAACAACATATAAAAGGATGGTACACTAAAGTTGGAAATATATGGTTTGCTACTTCCGATTTGAATGCAACACCAATAAAGGGCCCAGAAATACCGAAACCCCAAACTTAAGAGATAATCTGAGATAAGATAGTACTTAATACTTTTCTTTTACAGGTTTTAATCACAGGAGAACAAGGGGCTTACTACGCTGGAGATATTGGCATAGATTTCGTAGAGCTTTGGCCGTTTGCGTGCCCTTACAGTGCCTGACATCTTTACAAGTTTTTGTTGCGTTTTGGTCAATATCTCTATTTGTCTTGAAAATCCACAGAGATGTGTCTTTACTCTTTTAATGATACAGATGTTCTACTGCATTATAATGCGTAATGAATTGTTAACCCACCTTAGCCAGATAAAGGCATAAGACAGCATGGCTTTTTTATTAGTGTTTATATACATAAAAAGAGTAGTTGTTATTACTTATATTCTTACATGGTAAATCTCCGAAATATCCATATTATTTTCGTACTCATATAATTTCGACAAGTATGGTAAATAATTAAGGATAATTTTAATGTTTTTGAGATAAATAATGTCAACGTTTGAAATTAGGACATACAATCATATAAAACTGACATAATCTCGGGTACAAATAAGGCATTGATTAACATATAATGGAAGAGATAAATTTAAAGAAATGCTTCTTTTCTTTAACTTTTGTTTTTGCATTAGATATGAATTCGGGGAGAATATCTGCCAGTGCTAGAGAAGAGTTAAACCTTAATCAAGGATTTGTGTACTTTTTTAAGACGAAAAATGCTTTTTTGCTGATTTAATACTCTCTATGTTGTGAAAAAAATAATAATCTAGTTCTCATTTATATCCGTAAAAGAGTTAAATATTTACGATTTTTTGTGTACATTTAGACAACAAAAATCCTTTTTGGTGATTTAATACGCTGTATTTTATGTAATAATAATCTCTTTTTTATTTGTATCCGTGTTCAAATTTTGTAGAATCTGAGTACTCTGTTTACTAGTTTTAAAGTTAAAGAAGTACATGCATAAATAATATTTGTTTACATTTTTATAACAACACATCTTTAAAAAATTAGATCAGGTTTTACTTAACCACATATCTTTCCGTGATTTCCTGCTGGATTAGAACTCTGGAGAGGAATTCCATTGAATGATAAACATCTAAAATTATCTGAATGCAGGTATATGAATACATTGTGGTCAAATACTACATATTAAGTACAGGCACATGTATCTAATATATCAAACGATAATTCAATTCCCCGCCATTACTTTCTGACATATGCTTTTAATAATTTTTGTTGTAATTATTCTATCTCACAAATTATAACTGCGCAAAAAATGCATAACCACATTTAGTATGACCAAGTAATTGTCGTAAAGACCTCAATCGTTAAGATAGAATCCTGTTACTACTACATTTAAGAATGTGATAACTTGCAAGCATTAAAGTGTGACAAATATGTGTTCCCTTCTGTTGCACCATTTCAATCAAGATAAAATGTAATTAAATCTTAATTGTTTCGTGTCGATTGTTCCTGTTACCTTGTGCGATCTCTTTCTTTTGAATGAATATTTGAATTGCATTACTAAGTTAAAGCATTTTTAAAACAATAAAAGTTGGACAAATAAGTTTTAGGCTTTAGCCTCTTTCACAGTTACGATTGAAATTATTCACACAGTATATTTATATATATATACATGTATTGCCCGTTGAAATACACATTAAGTTTTATATAGAACAATTGTATTTCATTAATTTTATCAAGTCTAATTTGTGCATAAAAGTTGAAAGGGTTTTTCTCCGTCTAAACAATCCACCCGTTTGAAAAAAGATTAAAACTTTTGCTCGGTCTTATAAAAACACAAACATTAAGTAAGGCACGTTTTGTCTTCAATCATTTAAACTTTATTAACGTTGAAAATGTTATTTACTCCAAAACAACAACCATGACAATTGCGTCGTTAGATTTTCAAAGAAAATATGGAAGATTATTTCTCACATTTCTGGTTTATCCCGCTTCACAGTTTCACTGTGTGTAAATCCATCTAAACTAAACAACTGTGTACGTACTACCTACATTTACATGTAATAGCAGTCATAGCTGAACGATGGAACATATTTAAATGGAAGTTTAAATTTTATTCCACACAATTAATGTTTAATATATTGCCTAAACTTAATGTAGATGTCCAGTTCAGATATTATCTCAATTATTGATATTTGATATAAAACAGAAAATACGTGAAAAGCAAGCGCTTTAAATCGAATATGATCGCAAATATTGATTTTGTATCTTAGTTCTTCGGCTGTTTGTGCAGTAAAACAACGTTTCATTGATGAACAGAACAATCAATTTTTTTTCTGCATTTAGTTATTTTGTCAAAAATTTGAATCTCGATCATTTGTTATAGTGTTGGAATGATGTGTCAATATTTGGTATCATTGATTAAAATCATACGCAACTAGACATCTGATTAATGGATTGGTGGTATGTGTTTTATTCACGATGAATGTCTCGCAAATGAGAGCGTCATAAACCTGGGTACTGTAGCATTTGAATCTTTATAAAAAAAAGTAATCGTAAAAAATGACATTTATTTTAAATTCTAGAAAAGATATCTTTGCGTGTGTTGTCATTAAAAAAGTGCAGAACAATTTCAACAAGCATACTTCATTTTTTTTAAACGGAGAAAGAGGGACACATGTCTTTTATACATGAAGAACATACGTATGTGCATGAATAGTTATTATCTTTTCATAATATCTAAACCACTTTATAACATTATTTTCATACAAATATCAAGAAAAAATTTGCATTTAAAAAAAAGATCCATACTTTTTGGATTACAAAAGTAAAAATACCATCTGTATAATGAATGAATCATTACTTTTATATTAATGATGGTGCATATAGATATTTTTAAAAATAATATGACGGTAGTTCTCATCAATAACCACCATCTAACTTTACCCTTTAGAACCGCACACTTAAACAGTTTATAAAAAATATTAAATTATCAATGATTAAACAGAAAATGCTTAATTGATCTAATAGTCATTATAAAACTGATTCTAGAAATTCACCAAGGAAAATATTTTAACATCTTCCTTATTCATATTATAAAAAATTCCGGTTGATAAAAAGTTCAAAACCTTATTTGTTAAATATAACGGAACTTAATAAAATGGAAAATGTATTTTGTTTGTTTACAATCAATAATTTTACTTAAAAAGTCTTCAGACATTGATATGATTACCTACGGTATCATACAGAAAATAAATGCTGAGGAATCATTCAAATTTCTGGAGACAAATTTTCGAGAATTCGGGTATTTGTTTATTTGTACGTATTGATTTTCGGTTTTCAATTTTAGTTAGAAAGCAAACTCTTTCAAAATTGTTTTCGTCCAGGATGTTAATTCGTGGGGTAGGGCTACCCACGAATACCACAAAAATTGATCCACCACGAAAAGGCACGAATTCTAATGATTCCACAGTATATAAAGATAAATACAAATATTTATAAAAGTAAATTGTTAAACAAACAATCATGAGACAAAGCTTGTTTCTAACAATATTAATGGTGCCTTATTACCAGATTGTAAAGCCTTGTTGGTCTGTTTATTCAAGCTCCATCTGAGTCAAACCGCAGTCACATATATTTCATCAGTGTGTTTGACAAACAAATCTGATATGGTATTCTTTTTTTTTTAAGTTGATCCATTTCCAAGAGTGTTGCAAGATATTGTAATATATAATTCATTCTGTCTGCTTTTGTGTAGATCCTGTGGGGGACATTTTTAAGATTAAACATATTCTGTACAAAATGATATCTCCCTAAAGACGTAACTAACCTATACAGTATTAATGTAAAATGAACATTTTTATAGCGTGTCCTCGACCGAATAACTGCTTAATCATCTGTGTGGTTTAACCGTTCAATGTAGGTCAATCAACACTTCATGTTATATACAGCCCACACTTTCTCAACAATTCATACACTGAGGCAGAATGAAATTTCAAAGAGCGTTGCCGACGATGGTCGATTTCGTTGAGTTAATCCATGGCTGTATTCAGTTTGACCTCTCACGTGAGGTGTCTTTCTGTGACAATGCTCAAGTGATATGCACATACCCAGTAACCTTAAGTTCTATCCAGCAACCACCACACTAACTTACCTCTAAGAACCGCGCACTTAAACACTTTTTGAAAAAACAAACATCAAATAATCAATATTAAAACAAAAGTTTAATTGATCTGATTTTACTTTTTAAAATGCTTCAAGGAATTTATCAAGGACTAAGATCGATTTTACATCTGCGTTCGTCATGTAAAAGTTTTGTTTAATAAAAATTTCATAGCTTTTTTTTGTTTAATATAACATACAAAACAAAAACTATTTTATTATCTACAATCAATACGAATAGTTAAAAAAGAGTCTAAGATACAAATGTGATTACACGCGGTACAGTGTATCATTAAGAAATAAATTTAGAAAGGCAAATACTTGTGCTATTTTAAGTGATTTAATTACAAGCAATTATGATAGAAAGTTTGTTCCTATTGATATTAAGTGTTGTCTTATATGCCGGATTGTAAAGCCTTAAGATTGTTGGTATCATCATGCAACGTACGTAAAACTGGGCCAAGCCACAGTCACATATATATCATCAGTGTGTTTGACGAATAAATCTGGCGTAATAGAATTTTATTTTTTAAGTTGATACGTATCCAAAAGTGGTGCAAGATATTGTAATATATAATTCATTCTGTCTGCTTTTCTGTAGATCCTGTGGGGGCATTTTAAAGATCAAACATGTATACAAAATAATATCTCCCTAAAGACGCACCTAACCTATGTAGTATTAATGTAAAATGAAACTTTTTAATAGCGTATCCTCAACCGTAGAATCGCTTAATCATCTGTGTGGTTTAACCGTACACTGTAGGTCAATCAACACTATTTGTTATATGCAGCCCACAACACATCTCAACAACTCATATACTGGAGCAGAATGAAATTTCTAAGAGCTTTGCCGATGATGGTCGGTTTTGTTGAGTTAATCCATGGCTGTATTCAGTTTGACCTCTCACGTGAGGTGTCTTTCTTTGCCACTGCTCAAGTGATTGGAACATACCCAGGAACCTCTAGAGAAGAATTATTTGGCGTGTGTGTTTCAAGATGTACCAAAGACATACGATGTAACGCTATTGACATCTGTTCTGAAAATTTGAAGTGTAGATTAATCAGAGGCTGGACACCCCTAACGCCAGGAAACGTATCTGAAGGAGTGTGTCTACGATTCCAAATGGTAAAACAATTAGCCTCTTTCAATTTAAAATTATCTTTGATAAATAATATAAATATGCACTTTTGCTAAAAAATCTGTTTTGTTTGATAAGATATGACATTGTATGAATACATTACCTTTTTTATTTTAATGTAATTAACAAAATCTTGAAAAAAAGTTTTTAAATGGACGATTTTGCCTCTTTTAGTCGATTGGATAGTCTTTTAATAAAAGCATTTTAAGATTCAATTATCATTTTATTTTTATGCACTTAATTTGCTCTCTGGCCTTTAAAAAATTCTTTGTTCTTCATTAAAAAAAATTTAAGTCGGGTTAACTCTCTTTTGAAAGATATTTAAAAAGGTACGAATTTACGAATTTACGAATTTACGAATGAATCTCGAATTTCATCAGTATTAAAGAAACAATAACGCAAAAACAATTAAAAATACGAGTGGCGTTAGGAAAGTTCGTGGAAGTAGTAATTTACGGAAACATTGCTGTGTACTTTGAAAAAAGGCGTACTGGTATGTTTTATTAAATGATTATCAATTGAAAATAAATGTTCAAAAATCAGATGATGTTAATATTTTTTTCTTTCAAATTTTACAGCGATTTTCATTTAACATGAATTAAATTTACGGAGCACAATGTCATATTTCAATGAAGTCAGGTAACGTCAAAAAACTGGAAGGCAAACCTATCACTCTTTTCGGAAGTAAACACCTTTCAGTTCCACACACTTTTCATATCTCTGTAATCCACTTATAAAATGCATCTTATTATAAACTTGTCACGTTTGTTTAACAAGTATTTTCGGGCGTGTCGTAGATCATTTAGGTCCAAAAATCTCTTTTCAAGCAGTTCTAATTTTAGAGAAAAAATTAAGCGAAATCCATAGGTGCAAAATCCGGGCGGAATGGGGCTTTTTTCGTCATAATAAATATCAGTCTTTCTATCTTTAAACCTTTGATGCCATTTGTAAACCAATTTTCTAGACTTATGTGGGTCATGTCAAGCAGCATCTAAGAACCCTTTGGTCTTCATCGTTGATTTTTTTGCTCGTAGACAAAATTTAATGACCGCCCATTGCTCCAAGATGAACTTTGACCTGAACGTTTTTGACAAAATGTTCAAGCGTTGGCCATCCATATTCGGCAATAAAACAGTCGGAAATTATTCAATTTAATTAAAATTTCTACAAATTGCAGCTTTTATGTTATTGTAATGTCATGCAAAATATATATGGAGGGTAATCGTGTTCAAAAATCCAGACATGTAAACTTGTAAATCCGAATATGCAATCGTGTTGATGTGTGAGCCTGAGCATGAATATGTGTAATTCTGATCGTGTAACCTATAAAACTCGGGCATAAACACGTGTAAGATTTGACTCAGTTCCTTCGCATGATGCACATTTTGCAACTTTATTGTTTACATTAGTTAATTAAACCGTCAACTTTGCACACTTTCAATCCGTAGTTTCTGCATTTGTAACTTCAGGCTCGGCAATAGCATATCTGACATGATACAAATTGATAAATGTAAAGTCTACAAGTTTGTCGAATTTTGACATGACCTTATATGGAAACAGTGACGTCACTGATAGAAAAAGGCTAGCTGCAGGTTAAGGCATGCCGTAATCGCCGGAATAGGGACGGAATAAATAAAAAAAATATATTAGGTAAGCCTATAATCATATTATCCCTGGATAACAACATTTCATAGAGTTTTATTTTTCGGAAAATTAAATTATGAGATTGGTATACATTTTATCAAGAGAACGTATAAAAGATGCGAGTAAAGAATTCGATCGGCTTCAGATTTCCTCTTAGAACTGAAAAAAATTACATTTAAAGACTTTGTTTGAATACACGTGTATAAAGATATATACGCATTTTTATTCATAGGCGTCTGAACCGGGAAAGGGGAGGGGGGCTACGGGGGGGGGGGGGGGGACTTAGTCCCCCCCCCCCACTTTTTTGCCAAGTTAGACCTAACCATTAGGAACATAGCAACAGGGAGGATTCAACCCCCCCCCCCTACTTTTTCCTCGCAACAAACAAAATTGTTCCTTAAATACCTTAAAGAGAATGAAATATTAATAGTTATATTGAAAATTAGAGTCATAGTATGTATACTAGCACCCCCCCCCCCTCCCACCACCACCACCACGGATTAGGAATTTCATGATTTGGGGGGGGGATTGGGCAGGTAAGATTGGAGTTATTGGTATACCCTCCCCCACGGATTAGAATTTTCATGATTATGGGAATTCTTGTCAATATTTTTCATGATTAGTTTAGCCCCCCCTTTCAATTTGCTTCCGACGCCACTGTTATTAGAGTACATGCAACAAATTGTTAAAGTATATACCTCGGCTGAATTAAGAAAATATCTCCAAATGCATCCTTATCGCTACCACCAAGTTGTGACAAGACCCCCCCCCCCCTCCACGCGAAAAATTACACGGGGTCCGTCAGCTGAGTTGCAAAGTTATTGATAAGAAAAACAAACTATGTAAAGACATTGGTTTTGAGATTGTGATTACCCGGTAATATGAAACATAAGAAGCGACACCCTCTTTAAAAAAAAGGAGTAAAAATTCCAAAGATAAGGTTAACTGTCGTGAAATTAAAATGTGTATAAATTATTTTAAGAAATGTTTCTTTGCATTGTCGGCAATATATAGGGAAAAAAGCCTATCATGCAGGTAAAAATTGACATTTTTTAAAAATTATTTTAAGCAATTTTTACGGGATTGAGTATGACGTCCTGAATGTCGGTTCAATACAGACTCACTTTGTGAAGTTGGCTGATGGAAATTTTCTGGAGAGCTAGTATAATACAGCTTTACAGCCACTTGTGAACTAGCTGCAGGTCTGTAGCTCCCTGTCTAAAAATACAGATGGACGATCTTTGAGCTACAGTGCCTCCCATAGTAAAACTTCAATTTACGGCGCACAAAAAATATGCGCTAGTTTTTTTTTATTATTATTGAAGATTGTGTTATTATTTATCTTTCACTTACACAACAACAAAAAGTATAAATACATGTAAAGTAACAAAATTTTCCGCGAAAAATTACCAAATCCTTGCAGATCGTTTATTCTAACTAATTCAGAAAAATAACAAGAGTAAAAATGGGGTACTCTATATGCAATGTTTTTGCCCAAAAATGACTAAGTTCAACAGCTGATATTTTTATAAATGATCAGAAATCAAAATCCTAGCAATTGGCATACTTCAGATATATATGTATAAATGATCTGCAAAAGAACAACTTCCTATCTTAAAAACTGTTCGAGGAGTTATCGGTACAATAAGGGTACCTTTTTGACAGCCACTCGCCCGTCTGCAATTTTTACTATTTCAATAACGGAAACCCGGTTAAAAATTCACTCTCATAATTCTTAGAATTCAGAATCAATGGAGTTACATGGGACCTCACGGCGGTCTTCGAACCCCATGCCGCTCAAAATATATTTACCCCCTTAGGAAATTTCTTGATCCGTCTCATTTCTAGAAAAGAGTACGCATTTACTTATATTCCAGTTTAAATTACATGTCAATTTTTTTATAGAGATATAAGATATTAGGCATTTCCTTTTATAATACCATCAGAATTATATTACGGAAATTAGCGCATTCGTCACATCGGCAACGATTTTTTTTCTACATGAACCTCGTCCTGTTTGGTCCAGTTTCAATCATACCTCAATTTTTTTTCTAAAAATAATACCGGTGTTTTCGATAGAAAATTTGTCGTTCATTAAAAGCTTATTGCAACAGTTTAGCTGAATATTATGTTTATTTTTCGTTCATTCCGGTCCGGCGGTTACGGCATGTCTTTTCCCGCAGCAAGGCATTTGCCATATAAGGTCATGTCAAAATTCGACAAACTTGTAGACTTTACATTTGTCAATTTGCATCATGTCAGATATGCTATTGCCGAGCCTGAAGTTACAAACACAGGAACTACGGATTGAAAGTGTGCAAAGTTTAAGGTTTAATTAACTAATGTAAACAATAAAGTTGCAAAATGTGCATCATGCGAAGGAATGAGTCAAATCTTACACGTGTTTATGCCCGAGTTTTATAGGTTACACGATCAGAATTGCACATATTCATGCTCAGGCTCACACATCAACACGATTGCATATTCGGATTTACAAGTTTACATGTCTGGATTTTTGAACACGATTACCCTCCATAAATATAGTGCATATTTACTCACTAAAACGCTACAATTACATTTCAAAAGAAAAAAATGAATATAAGATATCAAATAATTACAAAAAACTGAATTGCTCCATAAAACATATCTTTTAATGCTATTTAAGCTGTATATTATTATGGTGCTTTTAAAAAAACAAACCTTTACATTTTTATTAGAAAATACGTCAAGTTTAAAATTGGTAGGTTTCACTGATATCACAGGCCGCTCACAATTGAAACCGTCTGCAAACTTTTCGAACAACCCTCGTATAATGTTTTAAAAGATTTTTTTGATGAATTGTTGAGTTAATGTTATACAATGTACATTTTCCAGATGTGCCAAGATGGATATTTTTATGACAGACAAAACGAATCTTGTCTTCAGCACTGTAAGTCTTAAACATTATCCAAATGTCATTTCTTCACAAACTAAGAAATAGTTTCCTTAATAAATCTTCATACTTAGAGGATAGAAGTGTACTAACCGTAAATGATACAACGCCGCTCAATGATATAAATACCATTGAGCGTTGCAATAGACTAGAGGTTCAATTTTACTTTAATCTTTGTTTTATATTTCCTATCTTGACTTATCTTTATTTCAGATTATTGCGACTTTGAGAGTAATCCAGAATCGGCTTGTTTTTTCTCCGAGAGTCCATCGGACGAATTTGATTGGACCATTCTTTCGGTGGGTAGTTAACAAAATTATTAATTATAGCAAAGCATTCCTATTTCAAAAGCCTGCTTATAAAGGAGTAGGTTGGAGGTAAAGTGAAAAATTTGGAATCAAATAACAATGATTATTACCTTTATTGGGGCTACAATATCTGAATGCAGCAATTAAGGTTTTTGTTTTATGTGTTCATCTTTACAACATTATGATTAATTAGTAACAATCAAATATTTGTGATTGATACAAATGACCAATTTTCAAGTCCTTTCTAATAAAAATGTTTTATTTAACACAGGGTTCGACAGGATCCGTAGGCACGGGTCCTACCTCAGCGTACCATGGATTGCATTACAAATACATTGAAACATCCACAATTGCGTCCGGACATAGAGCAATACTGGAGAGCTCAAAGACATTTCAAGGTACACTGCACTGCCATTACTTTCCAATAATTCTTATAAATCATTTATACACATAAAAATAATATAATAGTCAGCGTATTATTCAGTTTGTTAATATATTGAGGAGTCCGATTTCTGTCAATAAAGGTAAATTTACTAAGATGAAATTAAAAAATAGTTTTGTAGGTTTTATTTTAAATTCTTTTAAAGCATCATCTGATTTTTTTCCGAATTAAAGTACAATATTGTTTAAAGTATTCCAAATTGTATCTCTAGATTTTAGTTAGAGAGTCTGAGGTTGAAATATTAAACAAAAAAGGAGAATAGTTATTTTGATTGCCATTTCTGGGACATTTTTTCCAAATGATAGCTTTACGTTTCTTCAAAAGTACTTTATTTTATCCACAAGTCTAAGAAATATGAACAACAGTTGTATTATTTATTGGTAGATTTATTTTCGATTAAATGATAATAAAAGGTCTTATTAACAATACTAAGCATGGTTTAATGGTAAGAAAATAATATCAGGCATGTTGCATCAAAGGGCGGGGCGGGGGACAGGGACCATGGGGCCTTCTGCCTCCCCTGTTTTCGCAGCAGACGTTTATCGGATATTTACATACAAACAAATGAAGTACATGTACCATGCCCCCCCCCCCCATCAAACACACCCTTTGTGGGAGTATGTAACAAGTTATAAAGTTATAAAGAATTTACTACTCACCCCTACACTCTTCCCACCCTACGAATTAAGAATAGTTCATGATTTTGATAATTTCTTCCTTTTTATGTTTGGCAATTTTTTTAAGGTACCACACTTACTTTAAAACCGATGCTACTTGCCTGAATATCATGCATCTATTCACAACAAATTTTGAACTGTCTAGTGTGTAATTGTAACGATAACAGATTTTCAGTTTTTCATACCGATGAAAAATATTTTTTTTAAATAATTAAGCGTATATCTATAATTTTTCTTGAACAACGAAATCAGTTACATGTATCTGAATCTACTTTACCGATACATAAAACAAAATTTGGATGTGTAAATGCAGCATCCTACTTTCAAGAATGAAGTGGCATTACTGCCTCGATTGAAAGGTTTGATATTTTATCTTTCAAGAGGAATGATGCGTAGATTACTTTTTTCATTGCATTGATATAATCAAATTTAAGTGTATTATTTAGTCATAAATGTAAATACTTTCATATACAGTTATGTCTATTATATGTCTTGAAAGGAAAAAAACCGGTAATAAATATATAATGAATATACCAATCAATCAACTTTGTATAAAAGAGAAACTATTTTAATCTTGTCTGGTGATTTTTTGTATCTTATTCAAAATCGCAATAAATGTGCAAGGACTTTAAACTTTCATTTAACAAGCAAAAACCTACTGCCTGACGATGTACTACCACATGTATGGTGACACCATAAACACTCTCACCATCAGAACTCAAAAAGGAAACAACGCCGCTATAGACCGCTGGAAATTGTCTGGTGACCAAGGCAACGTCTGGCACCATCTGTCTGGGGTCAACCTTCCTTTGGACTCCCAAACAAAAGTAAGAAATTAAAGGCAATTAAAGAGTTTTTACAACAACCAAAGTTTTACAACTGCGAAAAAAAAACTACCAGTGTGACATATGTTGCTCTTCAAAACACTATACTTGATAAATAAAGGAAAAATATGCTATCCGGCCATCTTGTATATATGTGAACCAAAAATGGATACATTTTTTGGACTGACTTGTTTATATCCAAAACTGATCAAAAAGTCTTTCGAAAGATAAAAAAAAATATATTTATATATTTTTTTTTATCTTTTGACAAAAATTTTGGTCCTGCAATCTTTGGCATAAATTAAACGAGTCAGATAAAAACCACTGCTTACAATGTTTATAACCAGTTTTTGTTTTTATATGTAACTCACCTGTAAGGTTAAATTTTTATCTTTAAATTAAAAGAATTTCAAAGGAAAGGGTAACTTTTCTCATAAGAAAATAAGAGTTAGAGAAATTCCAATAGAAATTTAACTTCCGATATATTGTGAACAAAGCATATACAGTGTTTTTAAATTTTGATAGGAAGTGGATTTCTTGCTTTAAGACTGGGTGTCTAAATTAATTCCAGGAGGAAGGTTTTTTAATCTTTAGGAAATAAAATTCCTGTAGGATTTTTAGAAATCCTTTTTTTTTCAAAAGTTTTATATTAATTTTCAAATGTAATTGCCTTACCTGTCATGCGAGACACACGGAATACAAAAGTGGCAATAGACTGGTCTATCATTTGATACATGTTTATACATCTTTTACGAAACTGTATCTTAAGTGGATGCGACAAATTCCACATTTCACCAATTATCATCCTGCACAGTGTTACTAGATAGTATCACTGAACTTACAATATATGGGTTTTCCTCCGTATTTTAGATTATCATCGAGGCTACTAAAGGATCCAGTTTCACTGGCGATACTGCGATCGATTACGTTGAACTTTGGCCATTTGCATGCCCGTAGAAGATGACTTCATGAATAAACAGTGTACTGTTATTCAAAGTCAACAACTTGACGGTAAACCGCAGAAGACGTAAACATGACATTTTCTATATTGTTTAAAAGGAGTCTGGATCCAAAGGGGGGGGGGGAAACATCCTGGAGAAAGCTGTACTATTGATAAACATGCCGGTGTTTTAAAGCTATTTTATGTACTCTTCGTCATTTCGATTTACATATTTTTTGAGTTATTTCTTTACTTATGTTGCTCTTTAAATATTCATTTATTATCAAATGACACATCATGCTAATTTCAATGTGTATAACTTGTTAATTCATTCCCGCTGACGTTCAAATAAAAAGATGGATTGCAATTCCTAGCCTTATTACATTTTATACTACGAGATAAATTGAAAATGTTAAGGAAGGAGTCCTTTCATTATCTAACATACTTCTTATAATAAGAAATGCAAGACATTTTGACACAGTCAAACGGATCATATTACTTAATGATTCTATCAGTTTAATTAAATTTGACCTCTTTATTTTCGGATAAAGGTCAGGTCAAGGTCACTACCATTTTCCTCAACGTAAAGAGTGATAAAAAAAAGTGTAGCTCTTTATAGTTTTGTAGACATTTGTTTAAGATTTGAAAATTTTAATTTTAAGTGAAATCATAGACCATGAGAGTGTCTATCAGCTTATACTACTAAATTGGAATAAATATTTATACTAAAATTGATATTGCTTAGCCCGCATTTCCTCTAATTTTCTTAAATTTTGAAGAAATTTTGATTATTTTTTTATGCTTTCAATAATAATATATTTCTAATTGTTATGTATTATGAAGACTTTATATAAAGATATAAATTGACAGAAAAGCTAATATATTGACCGTTTCATAGGAGAGAAAAACTGATTTTAGTGATTTTTTCACAAAAATCAATGTATAGAATGGGCGCTTTAAAAAGCTTATAAAAATGTTATTTGATAGGCAAATCATATTTTAAAAACATATTCTGAAACCCAAGTATCATATTATTAGTTCACATTAGTAAAAATTAAATCCAAAATTATTGTTATTGTTTTTAAAATGCTAAAACAGACTCATTATATATATATATATAATCTGCAGCAATTCTGAATTGCGCAACATGTGATATTTTCTTACGCCAATATTACGCCAAAAATATAGTTCTTGTTCCATTCTAAACATTGATTACACTTTTCTATGCCAAGTTGTATGATAGTAAAAAAGAAAGAAAAATATACTTTTTTAATTTCCTTTCATCTTGATTTAATGAACAATTAATCAAATTTACGTTTGACAAGTCGAAAACCAGAAAAGACTCCTTCCTTAAGTCATTTTAAGAATAAAAAAAGAAGTTTTCAGGAAAAAAAACTTGTACTCTACCATTTAAATGATGAAAAAAACACTAACGACAATGAGAAACGGGCATCATCATCATCAATGTAAGGACATTAAGGAATAATATTTTTAAAGAAGCTCAAAATTTAAACTTGAACATAGTTAAGTAAAAATTTTCATGGTTTTACAATTGAAGAGAAAAGAAATTCAGTTTGAAGAAGATGAATAAAAAATTATAGTTTAAAGATGCTTTAAAGGAAAAAAATGTTTTTGAGATTCATATTACAATGTGCGATAATTATGAGAATCAGATGTATTATATAAGATAAAAATATAGTAGGTAATATAATGTACTCGTACTAATATATTCTAAGACGTTGTTGCTCACGTAAGCCACGTGGCCAAGGGCCTTTGCTTTCAAATCATACATATTAGACATAAACATTTTCAAAAAGAAGCTTCAAATTCATACTTTTATTTACCTTTCATGTTAATAACATACAATTATGATTATGACAGATAATTGACTCCTCCGTATACAATGAAGTAATTGCAATTGTAAAATAACATTTTTGCTAAAATATTTGAGCATGGTAAAGAATGATAACTCTTTGATAATTTTTTCCTTACAAGAAATGTTGTTGAATAAACAGGAGAGCCAAAGTTATACTGAGTTACAGATTGGTACAGATGGTAAAAGCAATATCAGAGATATTATAAAATATATTTATAAAAAGGCCATGCACTATTTTTTGGAAATTATTAAGCACAATGTACTAAATAATGTTGTATAAAAAACCATACTTCCTTCACATGATTGGTCACGAAATATGTTTGCACAATATTTGTACCGTCAGCAAAAATGTAAGATGAAACAAGTGGAAACTTTTATATTTATTTTCCAATAATGTGCGCGTTAAAAGCATGGATTGCATTGCCGTGGTTTATGTAGAGTTGTACTCATTGATTGACAATTCCTCTTACTACTCACTAAAAGGTAATTTTTTAGATATTCATTAAATTTCAATTTTAATTTTAACATTTTAAAATTGGGTGATTTAACATGTCATTAACCTCATACAAAGAGTAGTTTGATGACGATATGGTGATCAATCAGAACTTTCACTAAAGGCAATTGATTTTTACAGTAATTTTATTATAGTCTTAATTATAGCAATACTCTGTTATCAATATTACTATACTCACATATCAATATGAGATTTAAGAATATGGCCAAAAAAGAGATGATTTCAGAAACCAATGCATTTTCTTTTTTAAAATATCATAGTGTAATCTTGAGAAAATCAGTCTGTAACAAATTATATATATATATATATATATATATATATATATATATATATATATATATATATATATATATATATATATATATATATATATATATATATATATATATATATATATTCTATGTATTTTTCTGTTGGCTGCTGTCACAGTGTTGTGAAATGCTTTCATCCCGTAACTTTTTTAGGTCAATGCAATAGAGAATTAAACAAAAATTATAAAGTCGTCATTACATTTCCTGGTTTCAGTAATCGAGCTCTTTTGTGACATTGATTCCAAGATTGGAATTTAACAATGGCGTCATCCGAACATGGTGGTACGTGTATCAAATATTCAGATCTATCGTGTAGCAAGAAGATGACTAGTTTCATATTTCAGAGTCGTCATCATCAACATGTAAATTATTCATCATAGTACACGTGCCTTAAATTCTCAATGCCAAAAAATATTTTAAAACGTTCAGTTACCTGCATGTTCACCATGGCACGGGAAGTTATTATTTTGTTGTTATTCTCTATATTTTACGGAACGGAACAATGTGAGAATTTCAGGTATACGAAAGACGTTTCTGCTCCGAATGCCATTCAGATCATCACTAATGTATCTACTGAGTCCGTGGACTACCTCCGTGGTTCCTGCGTCAGTGAATGTATGTCTAAAATTGACTGTAACGCCATAGATGTCTGCGGGACGTATTGTCGTCTAATTCGAGGCTGGGACTCCTTGTACACGGAACAAATCGCAGCTACGACCTGCCAACGATTCCAGATCGTAAGGATATTACATTTACTAAACAAGGGGGAGAGGTATTTTTCCCCTAGAACTTGTGTTGTTTATAATATACTAGGATATGTAAAAGGCGGTTTTCGAAAAATAATACTGGGGTATAAATATTCGTGGTGCAAATGTACGTATAACACTTTTGTAGGTTTTATATAATTTTCAAAGATGCGTGAATTTGTGAACAGTTATCCTATTTACAAATTCCATTATTTTAAAAAATGGACTTCAATCAACATTTTATCGTGGATTAACTTAATAACGAAATCCATGAAAAGTGGTATCCAACGAATAATTATAAATCCACGAAAGTATATTAGTGCTTTTTTGTTGTTGCAATCTTTTTTCCCTAGCAAGCTTTTATTATTAATAATACATGTAATTATATCCTTAAAAACAATATCTGGACTATAGTCGCACACCTAGCCCAAATCTGTGTCCTTATAAAAACGTATGCACTTGACCTTTAAGCTTACTTAATAAAATTGACAATATGTTATTGCATTACAGACTGTGCTCCAAAATAATGAATTAACGTTAACCTTAAATTAATTTATTTTATTCTGTTTTAAGGAATGTGCAGCGGGCCAGTTTTACGACCGTGTGCTGGAGGCTTGCATTGCTCACGGTATATACATGTAGCATAATTATTAACTCAGTTGAATTTTACTTTACTGTCGTTTCTATTGTCAAATAATTTGCTAATTTCGAAGTTGATGGAGTATACATGTATATACATGTATGTTTATATGCGCATTAACTGTATTAAAGATTATTGTGACTTCGAGGCTGACTCCGAATTCGAAGTGTCGTGTTTTCTGACGGAGGATCTAGTGGATGATGATGGTGACTGGATACGAAATACGGTACATTTTAACATGTTTTGGAGCCTGAAGCATTGCCATATTTTAGAGTGCGCTCGTATATTTTCACATTTAACGTAAACTTTGCTACTGTAACAGACTGTCAATAGACATTTTACTGTGTGTCGGGTTTCTTAAGTTCATAGACGGTGAGAGAAAGCCATTTCGAAGACATTTAGTAAAAAACATAGTAAAATTAATATTTTGTTTTATCGACGACTCAAACATTATTTAAATCATGAAATAAATGGAAGATATGAATATATAAAAAGGATGTTACTGTCGCCATATTGCCGACGCTATTATTTGCTACTCGCCGACTACACAGTCATGTGAAGCGTTTTATCAAAGCCCGAGTCAAAAACAAACTTTTAAGATCAAGTCCATTTAAAATGAGACAGAGCCTAGCCTTCTATAAAATTTAACAAGTTGACATAAATGCATGTACGTGTATTTCCGTAGACATTCTGTATAACATACCTATTACTTTTAATGGTATTTTAGGTGCTTCTATTCCGTTATCATTATACAATGGACATATAGAAGTAAGATCTAGAAAATTTGGACGAGTGCACTTAAGCTATAGTGAATGGGCCCTTTTTCAGTGCCGTTTTTATGTAAAACATATTAACAAAATGCTTTTCCCCCATAAACTTTAAGCACTGATGGATACTTCTGATTTAAATGCACGCTTAACTTTACCAAAATTAGAATACATTTTAAACAATTGAGGATTTTTAAATGCCTATATATAGTCTAAATCCGGAAAAATCGTACGGAACCTATTTGAGTTGTGTCTATTTAAATAAGTGGGAGGAGACATTTAAATCAACATTATTCTGTTGGTGGATAGATTGGTGCGTTTGCTGAATTATAATTTATGCGTTATTTTATGCCTGGGGAAAAATCTAATAAAGCTTTGAAGGTTCTGTTTACCAGATCTAGAGTGATCAAACAAACATTTCTGGGCTCAGAGAATGCATTTATAAAATATTACATAAAAATAAGCGTTAATGGGAACATGTATTTCTCAAATCAAATACATGTACGTGTATGCAATTTTAACTGCGTAATAGTATGGCTTAAAATACTGCCGTCTTTCAATGTTGTGAGTTTTATCTACATTTCAAATGTCACTACAATATGTAAACTCTCTCTTTGTTCTTTCGTTTATCAGAAAATCTGATACATTCAAATGCTATTTTGCTGACTAAATGTTTTGATATTTCAATTAAATTAATTTCCTGGAGCAAATGTATACGTCATACATGTAATTGTTAATGCCTAAAATATTACCAGTAGTAACAACATGAATAAAGCTAGATTTTGGAAGAAATGATACAATTTGGCATAAAATTTATTATGTTTTTGCAGCTCTTGCAAACAATATGACTGCATGAGTTATTTATTTTTTAAATCATAAAAAATTGCATGGCGAGGACTCTTAGTTAAAAAGAACATTTGATGGTTTATGTATTTGTTTGTGTATTTGGGGGGGGGGAGGGGGTGTTAAATTTTAATGAACTTTTCTGACACTCTAAAAAATAAAATAAAAAGAAAATGGAGAAAATGGCACATTATTTATTACTTTGATAATGCAAACGCTGGAGAAAGAAACAAAAGTATACAAAGAGGATGAGAATAACAGTTAGTATGTAGCTGTATAAAGATTAACACAAATGCATACATTTTTACTTTAATTTTAGCGATTTTTGTCATAAAACACATGAATAATGTATTTACTGATTACTCGACACCCCCCCCCCCCCCACACCGCTGAAAAAAGGGTTACTCTGAAGGATGTCTGGCCGATTTATATTTACGTATTTATAAAACGTGCTGGGTTTTAATTTTTCACCACAAGAAAAAATCTACCTGTTTTTAACACAAAAGTAATCAAAGGGGAAGTACATGTACAATGACATTGAATTTATGTTTTGACACCGGAAAATTGGTATTGGTTTGCGATGTTTTTTTTCATTGAAAAAATTCAGTCTGTTGATTTGCCACAATCAATAACATTATCAGGAATTATTTTGTTTGTTAAGGGTGATTCGTGTCTTTTTATACCAATGTACCACAACACGGAGGCGACATGCGCACAACATCCGACCAACCGCGCACCCGATCTACACTGACAATACCATAATTTAACTGAGTCTTCTGTATCTGCGGAATCATACTGTATCCAGAGATAATAAGACTTGGAGGAGACATGCCTAGACTGGATTTTGGCTTGCAAAATATCTGAATTATTTTTTCCAACAAATATTTCATATCCACCATCTTCACTTACATGTTCAGAGGAATATGAAAGAGCCTGTTTTAACTGATAGACACCAAAAGTTAGCGAACGCAGATACCCTTCAGTAAAAACAGGGAAATCTTGCAAAGCCTCAGCGGCATCAATTTTACACATTTTCACGGCAGTTCTTCTTCCATTATCTTTAATGAACAAACATTTTAATGGGTTAACTTCAATTTTTGATTTTTCCAACATTCTTTTTGCCACAGTGGAATCTGTTGGGGAATTTTTAGATAGTGGTGGTCTTAAAGCGTTTATAAGGGAAGCAACAATTCTAACGTAGTCCCCAATGAAGGGAACTTGGGTATTGGTCACTACGTTTGCCAAAAACTTCCACGTTTTAGTCTACCATTAGCAGACTCAACCGCCCACCTGATTTTAGTAACTAAACGTGACAAGTTGGTTTCCTTTGTTGAATGTTGTTTACTTCCCTTGTGTAAGAAATAAGGACTCTCTGATTTTAAACCTACAGTTTCGATCATATCTAAGGAGTCCCTAAACCCACGATCTAAAACTAAAATATAATTTTCTTCGGCCCATTTCAACAACCCTTCACCTTCATGCAAATGCTGGTTTAAAATTGCGGCGTCGTTGTTTTTTCCGTCAGCTAGGAAGGGACCTAGAATGTCCAATATATAGCCATCGGAAGTGACAATCATCATATGCTTTACTAAGGGACGGCCTTTATAGATACTGTAGGATTTTCTTTGGAACGTGTACTTAGAACTTTTCTGAATATAAATATATGTTCCATCAATTAATGATGGCAGTATTGTTACTTCCGCATGCTAATAATTCACGTGCAAATGTAGTCGTGTGTTTTGAAATTACATCATCTCTAGAAATGTGATCAAAACCGATGTATTTTGGCACGAAATGTTGCATAACTGCTTCCTTTGCACGTTTCACTATGCGGCATACATACTTACAGCAACTAATATTAAATAAAGTTTTCAAAATACTGCTCGAAAGACCTGTCCTCAATTTGGTTAACAAAATCCCTATTGCATTTCTATTGGAATGTTTTCTTTTTCTTGAGTTTTTCTCAAGTGCAAATAGTATTGAATTGATCTCTTGAAATGCCGGTAAGATTAATGTAATCTTCATCGTTTAAAAAATCGGGGTTATCAAAGTCAATTCTTATACACTCTTTCTTAAGTAGCAATTCTCTACATTTTGACAGTTGTTGCAAAAGAGCATTGCTTGACATTGGGAACGACCTACGTGTTAGTCTGAAAGAGTACTTTTGGAATTCTGATTTTTTTTATGGAATTACCCGACAAATGAGAAGGACAGGAACATGCATTGTCGTAAAACAAGATATTGTGTTTTAAAAAGAAATTGGAGCGGCATTCTTGAGATATTCTGCATCGTTGTTTCTTTTTCATCCCACATATGGCACAATACCGGTTTGATTTTGTTCCAAGGTAGAATGCTGTGGCTTGAACGTTTTCCCCAGAAATCTCTGATTTGAAATTTCTCTCTAGCTGACCCTTATAATTCCGTATATAACACTTACCACAGATACAGTCATTTTCGCCTACTCGTCGCCCAAGCAGTACTGAGAGATTCTCGCTTAAAGTTCCATTTTTTCCACCCTTCAAGGGCCTACGCCGTTTAGGGGGCACATGTTTTTCACAAACAATGCAACAATAATGTCTTGGCATGTTTTTTTTTTCTCCGTAGAAAATTCTGTAGAAAATCAGTGTTATTTCCCCTTACTTTATCGACTTACTGTAACGAAGAATATTGACCCGGGTTGAAAATTGACCCGGGGGTCATTTTTCAACGTTGAATATTGACCCGGGGGGTCATTCTTCAACGTTGAAAATTGAGACCAAAATCGTGAAATTTATACCCGGGGTCATTTTTCAACGGTATGAGAAAGATTTTTCTAAACTCTGATGTCCTCGACCCGTTGAAAATTGATTCTGTTGAGAATTGACCCAAACCTCAGAGTTTTGATCTGAACTGGAACTTACTCTACACGGTTTAAATGTACAATCATGCACATATTTTAAAGTTTCAGTTTTAAAATGTACATACTGTCCGATACATATGCGGACGTGGCTAATTTCTTTTAGGCTGATATGTCCAATTAATCATTTAGTTTTTAGATTGAAAATATGATATCCATTTATTATTACAATACTATGTATAAAAGCTAAGAAGATGACCGTTTGCTTCGGAATGGAGCAGGCGAGTAGGGCTAGAATATTTTTTGACATAGATGTCATGGTTTTCATTCCCTCATGTGACAGAATTTAAAGTTTAAACTTGTCACAATCTCTGATAAATACATCTAACAAACATATTGTCCGTCACTTTTAAGGCAATTCAAAAATTTCATATATACTGGGTTTTTTTATACGTATATATACAGCATATACATATTTACACATGTTTTTAATTTTTTACGACTTAAAAATGATTTTTCATAAACTTGTCTGATTAACTTTATTGAAGCACCATCCAATTTTCTGCATATACAGTCATGGTTCTTCTTAAAAATGCAATTTATTTCTATTATTTTGAGTTTTCAATTCTATTATTTACCTGTAAATTAGAAACACAGGCAACTGACGTAATATATTTTCTCAAAATTAAAAACATATACCCTCTACAGCAAAAATGTTATCAATTTTTTAAAAAGTAGGTTTGCATCTAAATATACAGTCGGAGGATGGTTGATCTAATTATATTAATGGTATATACATTAAAAAGGTATGCGAAAAGTATACAACTGATAGATATGTTGTTTGGAGCAGCTGTATCAAGTAAAAATCCGAATTGCTTAAACATGTACAAATTGAAGCAACCCGGACAGTGACAGGGATCAGAGTTAATTCTTCTAAAATAATTTTATATAGTGAGCTTAATTTGGAAACCTTGCAATCTCGAAGGGATAACCATAAACTAATTATATTCTACAAGAATATAAATGGTTTAGCACCACAAGATATGTTAGATTGAATTCAATCATATTTTCTTACTGGACATGCATATAATCATAGATCGAACTAGCTTTTTTACTATATACCACTATATACTTATTACAATAGCTTTGCTCCGTCTACATGTAAATTATGGAATAAAGAAAATTTCATCAACTTTATCTTTCTATTAAGTCAAAACTTTAAAAAACAAAATATACCTATCGTTTACAAACCTTTCAGTTAAGACAATAGGAAAAATTGTTTTACGTCCATTACGGAATAGAGCTAGTAAAGCTTACTTATTTAAGGATTTTTTTTTTATGTGAGTCGATGTTTATACTGTGGGTCTGAATCTGAAGGAAATGTGATTTTTCCCCTGGATATCCAAGATACACTCAACAAAGAGACGAACTTTTTAAACAACTTTTTGACATTAGTGTACCATTTTATATGAACTATATACTTTGTGGTAGTTCTGATTTTTCATATAGATAAAATTGTAAAATTGTTTCCCATGTTTATACTTATATTAGATCTCCAAAGCGTTTTTGATTCTCTTAAGGTACACTGTTTAAACCTATTTAAGTATTATACCTGTATATTTACTTAATATATAGTTCCCTTTTATTTACTGTTCTTTTCAAATGGGCTGGATCATGAAAATCTCATTCTTATGTTTGTATCTCTGCAGGTATAAATGAAGGTGATATGTTTGTTAATATAGGTGTGAGTGAACATGTCTACCAACAATATGTCATACAATCATACATGATAAATATTCAGATAATTATTCAATATTCAAGTACCTCATGTCTTATATACACATAATATATACATGTTTAAATTAAATTAATAATGTAGGTGGCTGTGATAGGAAGGTCAATCATCTACTCCAACGCTGCTGTATGATCTTCTACTACTTATTTCTATTCACAAAATGCAATTTACCAATTCATTGACGAAAACAATTACTGTTAGTAAATTTATGATAAATTTTTGTGATCAAAGCAATTTAGAAACTTTAAAGCAAAATTCTATTGTCATCCTGAACAAAAATTAGGTTGCTAACTTGCTACAGATTCCATGAAGCAGAATTGTTAATGCCTAGAAAAATTAGCGATTTGATGATATTTAGTTACATCAAAAGTTATTCTAACGGAACAAATAAAACACCAAAATTCGGCTTTCAAGGTATAGTTACTACAGCATTGTTCATGAAAGAGTACAATCATGTTAGCATATCATCATTTTGTAAACTGTTATTGGCTGGATGGATGTGAATACAAAATTCAGACAGTCACAGTTTTAACAAACTGAGTGGGTGCAAACACAAAAATCTCAATATGACATACTGTAATTTTTTTTAGTTACATCCACTCAAAAAATTTACAATGAACAATATCAAAGTTTCAATTTACTGGGTGAACGTAAAACCAAAATTAAATGATATGACGTATTGTAATTTTTTAAAAATTATTTATATTTGTACACTTTTCCAGCAAATTAAAAAAAGAGTTTTACTGAATTGAATATATTAACGTGTAACCATGTATACTAATATTATTAAAAAACATATATTTCTTTAAAAATATATAGATATCACACACAGCAATTGTACGCGAAAAGTTTATTATGAATAAAATAGTTATTACATGTACATATTTAAAGGGATACTATGTAAATTCAGATAATAATTATTTAAGTCTCATTTTAATCCCCCCCCCCCCCCCCCGTTGAAACATGTGAACATGTATATCTAAAGAATAAATATATAAAAACTGATAATTTTTAATTAAATAAACTCAAGTTATAATATTGATTCGTTAATTTGTGCTTCTTTGCTGTTGAATTTTGAACCGGTTTCATGATCAAAATTCCACGATGCGGGTCAATATTCAACGGATTAGGGTCTTTATTCAACACCTTTGGTCTCAAAATATCAACGTGGAATAATGACCCCCGGGTCAATTTTCAACCCGGGTCAATATTCTTCGTTACACTTACCTTTGTCAATAATGACAAAAACAAAAACCCTAAATATATAAAAGTTTAAATGGTAATTTTCTACGAAATATACAACTTGTACCAAAAAATCACGAGACAATTATTTAAATGCGATACTAATCTACAATACTGAATTAAATAAACACAAAAAATAGACCATACAAAGTCGATGAAAAGCGATTTGAACGTGTCAGTGTTTTGCAGTGAGCACATTTGACAATGGTCTACCTGGATAGAACCCATGTGACTATTCAACATAATTTATTCCATGCGTGGGTTCAACATAGGTCACGCAGGTAATAGCTCTACCTTGCTATAGGAAACACCTTGAAATTTTCGTACATTTTCGTTTTTTTAAGTACCAGCCTAATCGAGTACAAACTTCTTATTTTCTCAAGAGTTTTCTATACGTATAATGCGTATTTTGTCTTTTCCATAAGTTTGTACTCGGTTAGGCTGACAGTAAACAAAGGCTTTGAAATGAATGCCTGTCCTCGATTTACTGTACAAAATCACAATGTCGGCTGACCCCTCCTATGTTGTAAGGCTTCGTGCTTTTGATATACAGTAAATTCAGCACTAAAACATGTTGACTCTTATGGATTGGATATCAATAGGTAATGTTAGGTAAAAAATTACGCTTAATTTGATTCTTTATTTTTTTCACTTTTTACCGGGGCCCATAAGTGCACTTGTCCTTTTTAAATACATGTGTGTAATCTTGTCAATTTTTTAAAGTTAAAAATATGACACGCCTATGAGAAAACTTGTGATTTGTTTGTATACTATTCAATATCATTTTTATTATATACATGTACATGTAGGCATGCGTCTCTACTGATTTTTTTTTTTTTTTTTACAATAAGTCGTCTTCAACAGAAAAGAATCCACCACCCAATTAAAAAGCAAATGCTCGAAGACGACAGAAGAGAAGTTTTAGTAGATTTCTTTTCAGGGTTCGACAATCACTGGCTCTGATGGACCAACCGGACCAAATGCTGCCAAATTTGGAAGTTACTACAAATACATGAACGCCGCCGCTTTATCGAAGCGTGACGAAATAATGACACTTGTCAGTTCCAAGGCCTTCCAAGGTCAGTGCACGGCATGTCTGGGGGGGGGGGGAGGTGTCCAATGTGTTTGTGTGATTTTTCCCCTTTTAATTATATAGAATATGCACCTAGACCCTCCCCTGGGATACAAGGAATGTTCAGTTATACTGTATAGTGCTCTGCACTTATATGTAACTCACTTGTACGAACATAGCCATTTACGGATTACATGTATATCCTTTTTTATTTAAGTAAATGAGTTCTTAACTTTGAATGCATAGGATAACGTGTGTTTTCTTACATTACAGTGCAGCGCAAAGTATTAACTTTATTTGACATATAACACATCACAAATAGAGTCGAAACTAAGATTAAAAGTTAACTTCATTTGAGAGACATATATTTTTCAGGCGTCTCACTACACCTTGATAAAATTTCTTAAATCTGCAGCTGAAAATTCACTTAGTTATGAAAGATAGCGTAATACATACATGAAAGAAGTATATTAAGTCAAATTGATTTGCAACTTTCGGGAAAAAATATGATTTTAAAAAATTTATTTTGATAGAATTAACATAAACAATGGCATCTGGTGGTTTCGAAATCGTCATCTTTGGTTCAAAAGATTAATATATTAATTACTAATAAACAAAACTTCTTTTTATAAAAAAAAAAATGCCATTTTGGGATGAGGTGTCTTTGAACAAAAATGTCTTGATGGAATAAGATACCTTGATCTGATTGGTCACGCTAGTCATGTAACAGAGTAGCAGCACATAGCTCTACGGAAAAGGTAAGTTTGACATATTGTAGACATCTAAGGAATGTCAAACCATTTTTTACCGGACTCGTAAAGCTACAGATTCACGGTTACATGTACCGTTATTAAAGAGTGAGGAAAACACAGAGTATATATATATATATATATATATATATATATATATATATATATATATATATATATATATATATATATATATATATATATATATATATATATGTCAACATTGTACACATCATTTAATTTTATGTACAGTCATCATAAGCGCCATCTTGTGACGATTGTGACATTTTTCATTATTCAAAATTAAGATCAATCAGAATCAATCCATCAAAATGAAATCATTTGAAACTCTCTTGCAGCGCGATCATATTGCCTAACATTCTACTATCACATGTTGGGGTCCAATATGGGGGATCTGAAGATTTTCACAAAGAACGGAACTCAGACAGCGGTAGAAAAATGGTCGACGAGCGGAAACCAGGGTGACATCTGGATACAAGTACCCGGAATCGACCTCAAATTAGATCCTCAGACGAAGGTACATGTACATAAATAATGGAATATATTTGGAGTTCTCTGCGTATTGAAACTTGTGAATTAAATTCTTTATGAGGGGCTTGATCTTTTTTCTTTTTTTTTATTTCAGATTTTGATCACGGCGGCCAAAAGAGAAAACGGAGATGCAGGGGACATAGCGGTAGATTTGTTTGAGCTGTGGCCATATCCCTGTTAATATTGCTTAAACATTGTTAAAATTGGTTAATGGCGGCTGTTGCGCGTCTAGGCTTTCAAAGGTGTTGTTTTATTGTGTTTTTTTTTAACTGTACAAAATTTTACATTTTCAAAAGAATACGAGAGAGAGAGAGAGAGAGAGAGAGAGAGAGAGAGAGAGAGAGAGAGAGAGAGAGAGAGGACCATAATTTTAAATAAAATGATGCAATTTTTTGTTCACATTATATACATTGTTCATTGAATTAAATGTTCGTTTTATATATATATATATATATATATATATATATATATATATATATATATATATATATATATATATATATATATATATATATATATATATATATATATAGATATATAGATATATAGATATATATATATATATATATATATATATATATATATGCCATAGAGTATAGAGCGGATACAATGCCTCTGTGTTTAGCACATGTAAAATTAATAAAATGTATCAATCACCTACTGGTTTTCGTTAATAGTATGCAATATATAGTTTTGACGAAGAAAAGAAAATATTTGATCAGAAGAAGAGTGAATAAAGCATTTGTTTTTAAATCTACTGGTTAGTTATTAGTAAATGATAAACATGTACTTTTATGTCACGCAATACACGTTGCAAAAAAGTAAATGAATTTATCGCTACTATATATTATTGCCAATAGCACTTATTAAAAACCTACTACATGTACGTTGTATAAATTGTGATTTCTCAAAGGGAAATTTTTAGAATTCAAATTCCATTTCTGGGCTGCGTTTTACAAAAGAACTTACGACTTATGACCAAATTAATGAATGTTTATTAATCGCAAACTAATCAATGTTTTATTGTAATATCTGTAAAATATAATAATGCAAATCAATATAGATGTAAATTAACGGTTTGATATAAATTTTGTTCATTAAAGACTGTTTTATGAGACTGAAAATATTTACGACTTTGTCGTAAGTTTTTTTGTAAAACGCAGCCCTACAGTGTAAAATACATAACACTAATGTAATAGTTATTGGTATCAAGCATCTGACGACACTAAGCAAATGTCACAATTGTATGCATTCTAGTAAGTATAATAGGTCTGAATCAATCTAGTAAGCAGTGCCTACGCTCAAGGCTTTTATTATCCTAAATGTCTCTGATATAAAAGAGTGGTGCTGGCATCACAGACTGAATCTATAACAAAACAATATTTGCATAGCTGACACTAGAAAAGAAAACAACATCATTATATTTTCGACCGTGAAATACATTGCCATAGTGTGATCATAATTGCATGTAATATAAAAATCGAACTTCAAAGCAAGTTATTGTAGTTAAATAATCGTTTTGTATGTGAACGTATTCGGTATATCTTATATCAGAAATATCGATGTAATGCTCGAGAAACATAAAAGCAATTTTCCAAAAAGAATGTTTAGTTTGGCACAGAGAGAGAGAGAGAAAGAGAGAGAGAGTGAGAGAGAGAATGTTTGTGAGGAGAGAATTCAAGTGAAACTGAGAAAGAATTTAAAGCATATTGTCTTCCAAAAATAGCAAAGCATAATGATTTCATTTCAAGCTCACCTGAACCGAAGGTTAAAGTCAGCTTTTCTGATCCCCCGTTGTCAGTCCGTATGTCCGTCTGTCTGTCTTTCCGTCTGTAAACTTTTCACATTTTTTTACTTCTTCTCCAAACCCACTTGGCCAATTTTAACCAAACTTGGTACAAAGAATCTTATGGAACGGGGATTCTAAACTGCTAAAATAAAGAACCAAACTTTAAAAAAAAAAAAAACTAAATCCCTTTTAAAAGGGAGATAATTGCAAAACATTGAGTATAGGGTGTGTGTCTTTAAAATTCTTTTTCTAAAATCCACTGCACTAGAAATGCCAGTATTTACAAAAAAGCTTGTATATATAGAGAAAATTTTAAATTATAAAAAAATATGACCCCAGGACGAAAACGGAGGCCCCAGGCGGGGTTCAAAGTTTAAGATAGGAATACATAGGAAAAATGTTTAAAAATCTTCTCAAGAACCACTGCACCAGAAATAGCAATATTTACACAAAAGCTTGTTTACATAGTAAAGATTCTAATTTGTAAAAATTGTTACCCCGGACCAAAACTGAAGCCCCAGGCGGGGTTCAACATTTAACATATATAGAAAAATGTTTAAAGATCTTCTTCTCAAGAACTAATTGCAACAGTTGAATAAATCCTTGGCCATTGTCGATTCTAAATTTTTTAAAATTGTTACCCCCTGTTTTATACTGGGGCACCAAGAGGGGTTCAAAGTTTGACATAGAAATATATAGGAAACATGTTTTAAATTCTTCTTCTTGAGAACTACAATGTTACAATTTGTTATGTGTAGATTCAAAATTGTCAAAGCCAACCCGTAGACCAATCCTGGGGCCCAGATAGGGGTTCAAAATTTAAAATAGAAAAAGCATACCGGTATGCTCTGACTTAGAATGTACAAGGAACTGTTGTTCAGGTGAGCAATGTGGCCCATGGGCCTTTTGTTTAAAAATAGAATTGTAAAATTATCGATTATCATCTGAAATTTAGAGGTAAAGTTGAATAATTTATTAATAAAACATGAAGAAATTCTACACCGAAACGTTTAAAACAGCAATAGACTGCATGAAGTCTCCAGTATCATAGGTGATCCAGGAATTGTGTGCCAGGGTGCGTTACATACTGCTTGACGTTCGACACTCATTAATTCATTTGCATTGACGAAACCGTATCTCAAGTCTGGCGTGTACTGAGCTATCTAGGTTTGGTTGATCTAATTGCCACACTTAAATGTACACGTCAAACATTTATCAGACGAGTGCATGTATGGTTTGATTTGTACTGATGTCGCAGGTACGTAGCATCAGGAGGGCACCACCTTTTGGCACAGGAAAGATATTTCTAATAACATTAATAAAAGTGAATTAACATGAAGGTTACCTTCTACCCTCCCCCCCCCCTTTTTATGGAGCTATGTAAAAAAGATGAATTACAGATAAGGAAATAAACAGTGAAAAGTGAAATTAAAGTTAAAAGTATATCCCTCCCCCCCCCCCTCTGACAAGGATTTTTATGATTTTGAAAGTAGCCTATGTTCCTTATTTTCCTTTTTTTATCTGATCAATATTTGTTGGCATATTTTTCTGTCAATATCTTCCCCCCCCTCCTCCCTTCTGTCAAAAACGAAGCTACGTGCCTGTTTCGTTTATTATATTCGTGTGGTTCAGAGTGTCAGCTTAAATTAATCAATGTAATTCGGTATGAAAGGGATTAATAGAATTTATCTGTTAGACGTTATCAACTTGAAACAATAGTTTAAAAATTGAATCAGGAAAAACTTACTACCGATAGTTGACTTTCTTTTCAGTGAAGCGTTATCTGCACTGATGTATATGTGCATGTATACTGATTGTAAATTTCCTTTACACATGTAGTACGGCAGATAAGAAACTGAAGAGAAAAAAACAAGTATATGTTTTTATCTAAAAAAAAATCCCTTCCCGGGTATGTAAATTAGGCTTAATATCGATTTTTATAATGCTTACACTAGTTCAATTTTTTGGAACAAAATGATTCAAGTTGCTTTATTATAACCTTACAGCATATTGATTGTGCATAGGTCACTTGTCCTTTGTTTTGGCGCTCTAAAAAGAAAAGAATCAATGCCAATAAAAACAATTCAAACAGCACTTACATGTGTACATATAGTTACAAGTTCTGCTTTTTGGTGATTTATTATGCTATTAAGTAGTACATGTAAATCAAAGCGAGGAAATTCTAATATTTTAAATTGAATTTTACGATTAAACCAAAAGGAATTTGCTCCGTGTTTTTCGCTCTCTTCATTAGAAAAGTATCTATTTACCAAAACTAACATTATGTAAAGGGTAAGATACGTATTATACTGATTGATTTGGTAGAAGGATCATTTGTAATTCTTATAGGTCAAGGGTGGGTCTCAACATTGCCGAAATAAATATTAAGAGGGTTCGATGATCGTGGCCAGTTTTAGACTATAATGGTCTCCTTTACAAGAAGAGCTCTGCATAAAAATATAAAGATAAAATATATGGATTTTTTTAATTATTAAATAATAGTTAATATCTTAACAAATCATACCTTAAAATTTAAGGCAGATCTGATGGTTAGTTTTGTTGACCATCCAGCCTCTGTAAGAGCATACATGTATGTACTCAAGATAAAAAGAAAAAAGTGCAGGTTTCCAGTTGTACACAAATTCAAACAGAACAAGTACCCACGTCAACATTTCATTAGTGACTTTACCTTAGCCATTCTTATTACATGTTTATACGATAAAGCGTTTTATTTCAAATGTTTAATAATTGTTATAATAACAATTTGGCATTTGCGATTTTACATGTACACTATACATGTATGTGCATTCTCATGATTCGATACACAACATCGGAGTCAAGAAAGTAAGAACTTGCGAGAAAAAAAGGGGAATCTACAGTACATGTATATCCTCTCAATATATGTCCTCTATCGGGGGCGGCTTTATCATATATACATGTACATTATTTGCGTGATAGTGAGGGGGTATGAAGATTTATCCCCCCCCCCCCATTGAACATCATATTTGCCACTAAAAATAAGGTTTTCTAGGGAAGGAAATCTTCGTATATCTCTCGAAATTGTTTATTATGCTTAATGCTTAATGCCAGCCAGTAATAAATATAGAAACCATCGGGTTCTACTCGTTTTTCAACTCTTGTAGAGCAAAACATCCTGAATGTTGTGGGGGGTGGGGGGGTGGGTTCTGTTATTTTTCCCCCCCAATTTTCAATAACTCGTATTACATGTAATTAGTTTTTCTAATGTTAAAACGATAAAAGTGTTGATTTAGTAGATATCCGATAAAATTTTAGAATAAATCATTTGATTACTTCGTACATGTAAGCTCATCCACGAAATTTTTCATACAAATGAGAATTCACGTGGCTTCCGAATAAATCAGATATTAAGATTGTGCCAAGTGTGTACATAACATATAATCTGGGCTAAATTGATAAGTTTTTTTAACAAAAAAAAAAAATAATTGTTATATCTACCATAGTAAAATTCTCTCTCTCTCTCTCTCTCTCTCTCTCTCTCTCTATCTCTCTCATCAATTGTCTTGTTGTGACGTTGTACGTCGTTATACAACGTCACACGCAAACTGAGCGTCATTCCGTGTTATAAAAACACAGCGTTGTTCATCTACTCATAGACTTCATCATGGGCTATATAAATATTAAAATGGCATCATTTCCTAGAAATATTTTCTATTTTCTTATATTCCTAGAGAGTTCGATCCAAAAGAGAACAACAACAAAATGTTCAAGAAAGCACTAGAGAAGCAGGGCATTCGTGCCAAAGTGACCAGGAGTGGATCCGCTATGGAGACGCCAAAATCCGTTGATTTAAAGAGGGCCAAACTTCCCCCAATTGGTAGCAAACCTGTTTGGAACAAATTTCATCTACACTGTTAAACTTGTGGTGTGTTTGAAACAGAAATTAAGCGTATGTTACTTTTTTTTTTATATTTTTCTTACACAAATGTCTTAGATATATACACACCCGCTATTAGATTTTATAGTTGATTTTTCTGATTTTCCCCTTTTCGTTAATTGTAGGAGAAAAACCGAAATTACAGCTGGAGAGGATAAAGTCTGCCAGATCCCGGCGTAAGAATGCGGAACAATTAAGAAATGGTAGATTATAACATTAAAGTAATACATTTATTGTAATTTGTCTGGTTTAATGAATATATACATATACATGTACGTGTACATGTATGTGTAAGCTAACAAACAACTAAACTAGTGCGAAAGACTCAAAAAATCTTAGATGAAAATGATGATATATTTAAACAATTACAAATTATTCCAGAAATACATCTTAATGACTTTGATTAATTTCTTCAGCTGCTGTTGAACGTAATATTTAGGATAAACAAAAAGAGGCCGCACTGAGACGGACAGATAGAGAGAAAGAATTAATGGAGAGACTGCACCGTCGGTCATTGAAGCGACAGACCAACAAGACACCAGCCCACTTACTGGTACTTTTTGATACATGTATGCTGCAATAATCTCACGTTCATGTAAACTATTTTTAACGTTAGCATAATTATGAATAATCAAATATCTAAATTTTTTATTTTTTATTTTTTGGCTCCTTAGCCATGTTAATTCGATATTACCGGATTTTTCTTTATTGTAACATAAAGAACGAGTGCACTTATAGGTCCCGGTAAACAGCAGAAAAATAATAATTCAAGTAAAGCTTAATTTTTGTTATTTCGCATCATATATTAGGCTAGTATTGAAAACAAGCAAAGTGTATGAATATTTTGTTCAAGGTTTTTCCTATAGCATTCAGGAGTTATTACCTGCGTGACCCATGTTGAACCCACCTATAGAATTTTTTTTTTCAAATAGTCAGGTGGGTTCTATTCAGGTAGACGTTTGTCAAATGTGCGCACTGTAAAACAGTGGCACGTTTTAAATCGCTTTCCATCGACTGTGTATGGTCAGGAATGTTTGTTTGAACACTATAAATAATTCTATATGTCAAGTACTTTGTCTTCAGTTCTTAGAAGTAGGTACAGTGAATCTTACAACACAGCTCTGATGTGTTAAATTTTAAAATGTATCATTATGAAAATGTATGAAACAATGTAATTATTTTGATTGTAGATAACCTGTGAGTCACATGTGTTAAGCAACTTTTTCGCAAAAGGAAATTTAAAGTTTTCCATTGGTTTGCTACGTTTGTGGTGATGAAAATCCATTGGATGTACCACTTGATGTGCTTGCAGGTCACCCCACTTCCCGTGAAACATAATGTGATGTACCCACATAAAGGACATAAACATAAAATACACAAAAGTATTTGCTTGAAAAATGCAAAATTTAACATGGACTAGATCATACCATATGTATTATATGACAGTGTTGATGTATTGGTAACTGAATTGGTGACTTTCAATAAATACACATTTGTTTGAATTTTTTGTTTGTTTATTTTTTTTCCTCCCTCCCTCCTAGGTTTTAAATTTTCATGTGACGTTAAACGTAGAATTAATTTTAAACGGCCTAATGATCTTTACATCCACTGAGAATGTTTTTCTTCTATTTCTTAGTTTAGCAAATTAGGAAACTGACAAGGCTGAAATCTACGATTTTTCTACAGTGATCTAAAAAAAAAATCACGGACTGCACGAGACAATCTTGACGATGACATGTCAGAATACTTTAATCCAATTTATATCTAAGTACAATGATGATTGAACATTTCTTCTATCTACTTTTGTACAATACAACAATAGTAAATATACATGTTGTTACTTTTACTAACTCTTTATAATTAATTCAATATAATTATTTCAAAGATGTACTTTTAAAATATAAACAATAAAATGTTTCCTTTGGTGAGCTATGGAGGCTATATAAATGTATGGAGCGATTATTGCAGACAAAAAAATACATCACTCGCTAATACAAAACACAAAAGAAAGAATTTTATTATTTAAACAGAGTACATTTTGAGGACAAGGAGGAATTCGTACCAGATATAGATTGAACCCAAAATCTACTGGTATCTTTCCGCAGTGTACTGTAGAGCTTACACTCTACTACGTTAAAATTCCAGCTATATGTACATGTAACTTCGGGTATCATTTAAGAATTAAGTTACAATGATTGTACATTAAACTCTTGAAGTTATTGGGATTACCAAGGGCCTTGCTATTATACGCGGACGAAAAAAATGCCTCTTCTTGTAGTTCTCGGTTGTTACTGAGGCTGTCAGCAAATTAAAAGTTAGGGAGAGAATCTAATTGAAGCAAACCGCGATTTTAGAGCACATGCCCCCTCAATGACGCATGGAGAGAATCAACGACGATGTAGGGGAGTGTGGTAGGGTAGAATCGGTGGGAGGGGGAGCAGACATATCCAAATCTTGATACGCAACAAAAAAATTTAAAAGGAAAAACCATTTTCGCTATATTCCTCAAAACCCCACTCCGTTGGGGGAAGGGGGGGGGGCACGGTGCATTCTTATATTATAATTCCGGTTAATTTTTAAAAAAAATATTGAAATTTGAATCAGCGTTGAAGTCAAGACAGGATGAAAAGTTAAGGCCAAAAAAAAAAATTCTTGTTTTCTGTCACCTGACCAAAAAAATTAGGGTAGGTAGGTAGGAAAAACATTTAATTTTTAAAAAATATTTAATTTTTAAAAACTTAAAGGATGTGTGTTATAATGAGAAAAAGTATGTTCACAGTGCACAGTATGTTAATGATGATTCAAAATTTCCAAAGGTCTTTGTATTATTGATGCATGTAATATATAGAAAACAACTTATAACGAAAAAAAATCGATTTTTTTTTAAATCAAAATTAAAAACTAATATTATTTGCAAAATTTAATCTACATTTGTATGAATGTATTTATCCTTTTCTGGATAAATATTTCTGTTTTGTTTTAGCTTTAAATGTCAATATCAAATCAGTGTCTGTACTTTCGTGTATTTGGGGTATTAGTCCAACCCTTTGACCCACTTACTACCGTACGTTATTTTGTAGAGGATCTGTTTAATTTTCAAGATAATATAGACAGCAGTTTTATGATAATTTTAACATTTATTGCAGTTATTAACTAATAACAGGTTATTAACTAACTGTTATATCAGGATTCAAAGTAATAAACATCGTTTTTGTAATTTCCAATGCACAGTATGTTGTCGCATCACCCGTATTTATAACCCCTGAAAATAAGATAGTTGCAAGTTATACTATAACCACAAGGTTAATTTATGCAGTAAAAATGTCTGACGGGCTGTATATTAGTTTACTATGATTATTTTGCCAGTGAGGTCAGTTTACACGATTGTGAATTTAGAAGACCGGGCACTTTCACTTCTCTTTCTGAGGAAATTCTGGAGAAGTTACCGATTACCATCATGATCACAAAAAAAACTTTTAGGGTCGGAGCACAGGGGCATCGTATCCGCTCTATACTCTATGACATATATAAATATTACACAAGGGAAGAATCGAAAGTAGGACACGATTTGTAAACACTTATGTTAAAAAACAACTTACTTGACAAACGTCACGCAAATCTTCCCACACAATGTTGCAAATGTTGTCAAAAAACACGTTCACATTGAAAAATTCCTAATAAACTCGGCAAAAAGCGTTGTTATCCCATTAAAACCGCTGTCTGCTGCAGAAACTCAATCGCTTCGCCCAAGAAAAGATAACTCTGTATTTTCGCCATCCGAAAACACTCGGACTCTCTATGTTCAGTAATGATATATTGTAAAATTCCGCGAAACATCAATAACAAAACAAAGAAATAAATTTTATACATCTGCAGATCTGAACTTGCATCGGGGGTAGAGGTGAATACTGAATGATGGACAATCTTATTTTAAATTAAATAAGTAGAATTCAGTTTCAAATGTCAAAATATATGTATATTTTTTTTTATATAATGTAGATCTGCTGTCACAATATATTTATTGTGTATATATGTGTGGTCTTAAAGATAATAATAGGAAATTTGAGAACAATGAATTGTTCGACCTGCTACTGCAGTTATACTTTATATTGACCACTAGAGCAAGGCTATTTGATTTAGAAGAAAAAGACTCGTATAGTTTAAATTTAGTTAAACAATATATATCGTAATTTTATAATGAACAATTAATGATGATGAAAAAGTGTTGAGACAGTATTTAATTTTAAATATTCTTTTATTGTTGTTGTTGACATATATTTGTTTTTAAACAATTGCATTTTAATTACGCTATTTAAGGTATATGCCAAATATATCGGAACGAATGTTATTATGCTTACGGTAGTTACATAAGACGAACATTTCCCAACACATTTTACAGTTTACCGAAATTTCTACTATCATTACTGAACATATAAATAGAGAGAAAGTACAGAGTTATCTTTTCTTGGGCGAAGAGATTCTGCAGCAGACAGCGGTTTTAATGGGATACAAACGCTTTTTACCGAGTTTATGAGGAATTGTTCAATGTGAACGTGTTTTTTGACAACATTTGCAACATCGTGTGGGAGGATTCGCGTGACTTTTGTCAAGTAAGTTGTTTTTTTATATTGTTTACAAATCTTGTCCTACTTTTGATTCTTCCCTTGTGTATTATTTATATAGTGTCATAGAGTATAGAGCGGATACGATGCCCCTGTGGGTAAAATAAAAATTAATCATAAGACTTCAAAGTTGGATTGTTGTGATAGTGATATTTGTTAATTCTTTGTATCTGGTTTTTTTTTCAACAATTTTATGAAAATTAGATTAGAACAGGTGAAAAGGAAGAATCTGTTTAATTTGTTTAGTGATAAGTGCGTATTAAAGGGTCAATTTATTTTTTTTGAATGTCACTTTTTAAAAACACTGTTAGAATCACATGTACTGGAAGTCGTTTTGATAGCTGTTCATTGTCAAGATGTAATTGTCAATAACTATTTTATAATTAGCAGTTTTCGATAGATATAAAAAGTGTTAATACATGTATATTTATTTGTCTATCCTTCAGCAATGAAAATTTATAATCCATTAACTAAAACTACGATTTTAAACATGCACATGGATACATGAATGATGAATATACATGTAATTCATAGTACATTGTAGATACCAGTAACTGTACACTATCACAGTGTTGTTGTTACACTGTCTCACAACATCCACATAACATAATGTTATAGGAACATATACACACAGTACCTAATTGATGGATGTACATATAATGGTCACTGTAGATATGTGTACACAGTAACTGTGTTGGTGTAACGGTGTCCCACCCAGAGATTGTTCTCATCATCCACACACACACTATTGGGATAATTTACCCCTTGTTTTGGTGTGAGTAATAGAGACAAGAAATGACCGTCCTGATCCAGAAGATGAACTGTGTTACTGATAGCATCACACACCAGGATGTGACCGAGTACATCAGTATATATTCCATAGGGATTAAACCCTGACCCCTGACCTGTGTAGGAGAACCTGTGTTGTCCCGATTTATCCACCACCACTACAGCATGTGTGTTAAAGTCTGATGCACAGACATCGCCATTAATGTTTTCTGTGATGTAGAGTGGTCCACCATACAGTGCCTGTCCTTTGTTGTTTCTCTGTATGTTCTGTATTTCTGTCCCTGTCTTGTTGTACCTGGTGACTTTACCCTCTCCATCCTTCATCATCCCCACCAGTATGTCCCCGTTGATGTGGGAGGAGTGTATACTGAGTGGTCCCCAGTCTCTTGGTGTTTTAATGAATTCAGTGATTGTATTATCCGGTGTTATCCTATTGATAACGTTCTTGCCGCCTCTGTCTGTATAGATTAGATCCCCGTCCTGTGTGACTGTGTGGTAGCCTAAAGATCTACCACTGGTTTGTATCTTCTGTAGCTGATTCCCTTGTAGATCTATTTGGACAAGGTTACCATTCCAATCACTGACCCAGAGTCTGCCTGATTTACCCAGTGATACATGACATACCTGATCAACACCTGGTACTGTGTACTCCCTGACCTCGGTGACAGAGGAAGACAGAGACAGTGTTTGTTTCACGTCCGATTTCTCTCTGTCTTGTTTCCTTTGTTTCCCTGTAAGTTTAAACTGTGTAGAGGCAGTCTCCATGGGTTTAAATTTTCTGTTTTCTGCTATTGTGTTGGGAACAGCTATTCTACCCAGTAGTTTGGCGACATCTTCCTTGCTGTGTTGACCAGCAGTAAATACGGGTGGGACTGGTTTGGATGTCTCTGGCACAGGTCGAATTTTAAGGCTTTTTGATTTGAGAGATGATGTTAAATTTTCTATTTTTGAGGGAGATAGGTAACCATAATATGTTTTGATTAAATCATTAAGGTAGTTGATGAAGTCATCTATTTCTTGGTTTTGACCGTTTAATGTTTCTAATAATGACTGTTCTATTTTGTTGACTTGTTCTATATTATCTGATGTGACTGCATCTACCATTCTTTTCACAGACTCAGCTTCAGCCTTCATTGCTGTTCTTATACCTTCCATGATTTTCTTTATTTCTGTGACATCTCCAGCAATTTCTTTTTTTACGTCTTGAGAAACTGGCTCAAAATAATTTCGAATTTTGTAAATTTCATCTTGATATTGCGATACCTTTTCAGCAAAGACAATTTCTAGATCAGTAAATACATGGCCGCGGTGTTCTTTTGTGGCTGTGCATTTAGAACAAAGGGGAATCTGGCATTGCTCACACAGAAGATCTATGTCTTTTGTTGGGTGGATCTTGCATTTCTCTACAGAAATTCGACGTTTGCGTTGTTTATAATAGACCACTTCATGATTCTTAGTTTTCTTATTCTTCTGATGTTCATCTCTGCATTGTTCACACATTTGTTGGTGACAGTCATTGCAGTAAAACTGGCAGTTCTTCTCACAGTCTTCAGTGCCACACACCAAATAATGCTGGGCGTCGGGTGGTGCTTGGGATTCAGATAATGCCATCTGAAATGGTAAAAGTGCCTATAAGTTAGTGGAGGCTACATGTGTTTCATTAATCGTATTTGTTATCAAAAAATCATTAAAAACTCTGCATTTAAGACCGATCCACCCCCCTCCCCCTACACACATACATGTTCTCAAATCGATATGTTTGTATTGAGTAATATTTACATTTTCAACTGTTTTTGTCTGTGATAACATTACGAATCAATGATTAACCCTAAAACCCAATAACTTCATAAAACATGAGTGGCACTAAATGGGAGTGTCTTATAGCATAACCAAAACACGGTATTGGCTGCGCCGCGTAGTATTACAAAGCATGTGCTCCATAAAAGTGGTTTTAAAATAAAGTTGTTTTAAAGTGTACAAATTGGAAATAATATAAATATAAGTAATATGAAATCATTCTTTGAATATTATGAATTGATAATTTTGGTCGGAGCATGGTCAAATCTATCATAAACCCCTTTGGGCTTTATTGGCTTTATTGGATTTGAATACGCCCCGACCGAAATTATCACCTCATGATACTCAAAGAACGATCCCTTATTCCTTAATAATCTTCAGCAGATACATATAGGAATTATGACATTCCGGTATACACTGTAATGTCACACTTTGAGGTAGAGGCAATTTATTTGTCCATTCCGTATTATCAACTTATCTTAGTTATGTACATGCCCGAATCCGGAATTTTTAGTGTACATGTCTTAATATTTATATAATAATGAGCAGAAAATATAATGCCGGTGTATTAATTATAAGGTAAATAGCTTCCATTTACAAATGAATTATTTGTTTACATCAAAAACTGTCAATTATAGTTGCTTTATTAACAAGTGCAAAACAAATCGAAAAATAAAATTGGATATCTGACCATGGCACTATATAACTATGAAAATGGCCACTACTTTCGGTTAAGTACAATGATCAATGAAAATATTGCATACATATATAAAAATATTAATGTTGAACTACCTGTAAATGCAATATTACGCTAGGAAACATGCCAGCTTCTGTATTGTCATTGGAAATAGATGTTATGACTTTTCTATTGTATCAAACAAATTCTTATTCTAACTTACCTTTAGTTCTGTAGCAGGGTAACCTGGTGACGCCCTAAGATCAGAGTGAGAAAATACGAGACTTGTGTGATTTACTTCCTGGTTGAGCTAAAATTAGATTTAAACCTCCCGACCTATCTATGTGATATATATATATGAGTACGTGTACGAGCAGTCTTATCAAAACAACCCCCTTCTCTTTACCCATACAGACGAGTGTAAGGATAAAGGGGGGGGGGGGGTACATATGTAATCACACTGGGGTACGAGGTACTTTTTTAATTCAATGGAACGAATTTGATTATGACTTATGGTTTGAATCATCGTTAATCCGTATAATATATTTAAAAGTAAATAAGTTTGTAACCGTGGCGTTGGATGCAAATATAAAGTGGTCTGTGAGAAAAGAACATTTACAATTTTACACAGAATGCAGTTATATAAAATTATTGTGAATTATCAAATATGAACTACATTTATTGATATGCATTTTGAACTCCAGACCTGCAAAATCAATTCTCCTAGCAGTGAAGCACTCACTTCCTAAACCATGCGCGAATCCAGAATTTTTTCCCAGTGATGGGGTAGGGGTAGGGGTCCGAAGGATAGTTTTATTTGCGGGGGGGGGGGGGAGGGGGGGAAGGAATCATATTTGCGATAAGTTTTACTACGTAAATGTAATAAGTTTCAATTTTCCGGGGGGGGGGGTGTCGGAGTCCTATCCATCTAGCTTGACAGACATGCAAGACAAAAAAATCCTGCTTTCAGATCTACGGATCAACGTAGCGCGCGGCAAGCTCACTACACGGTCTTTATAATGGACATAAAATACAGTTAAGCATAATTAATGAACATCTCCACTTTGCCAAGTGGATATACAGTTTCTATGGAATTTCATAAACACCCCATCATACGGCTGTTCCGAAGCAGAGGTAACTTGTCACGAAAAGGTAAGGTATTTAAGATTCATACAACGTTTTCTTAAATGTCTTTCAAGTCTTAATAAATCATAAACATCGTCCGAAGGCAAACGTTTCTGATCCGCTCCGCTCTACAGAAACCATCTGATCAAAAATATGATTTTAATCATTTTGGTGAAGATGAATCCTACAGGGGTAAATTATTGTAAGCTTTTTAAAAATTGTGAAAATTTCTAATTTAAATCGATATTTTTTCTGTTGTTTGTGTTAAATCCTCAAAATCCCGTCAAACCTACATGTATATAATTCGATAAAAAGTTAAGATAAGAACATAGGAGAGATTGTAGATTTTTGATTTTGACAAAGAGGTAAAGCGCCTTTTCCCAATATTTCGCCTACACCTGTCTTTGGACGGAAAGTATCTGTTACTAAAAATAGCTTCAGGTACCTAGCTGTCGCAATATGATTTTCAAAACTTGGATACACTGTACTGATTTCATAATGGTGTATGCAAGAGCTTATTTGTCATAAATTCTGGAAACTCTGTGTATAGCAGAAGTTGATATTCTGAACCGTGATAAGTTCAAGTAGAATGCAATCGATCTAAGTGTAAATAGAGTACATGTATAGTGTTAATGAAGAGGGTATGCTCATACTCAGACTGAAACAAACAAGATATTAAAAAAAAAAAACCAGAAGAATAAATACATGTAACCTTTATAACCTCTCTATTCTGTTCATGTTTCAATTTAAGTAAAAAAATACTATACTTAGTGGATTTGATCCAGCGACCACAAAATCAAAAAGACCTCCGCGTTACCACTAGGCCACGCATCTAACATTTTCAGCAAATGAATATTCAATATATATGGCTAATTGGCTATATACATGATTGTATTAGAAAAAAAACACTAATTGAAATATTTGTATAATTTTCAGTACGAAGACCACGTTAAACCAAAACTAGTTCAATGTAAACATGTACTACAATACCTGTAGAACTAAATGTTAATCGGTCCGGGATGTCTTTGGTTTAGAGTGGTTCAAACAGTCAAATATTCAATTTTTTATCGTATACTAACTACTTTCCTATATATATATATGTTGCGTTTTTAAAACTGTCCCGCTTATAAATTATATTTTAATGAACTTGGGTTTTATATATAACCCGGGATGTTGTGAAACGCAACTTGTGGGTCTCCCAAATCTGTATATTGGTACCAAAGAAAACTCAAAGTCAGGATTCAAATAGAATATAGATATTTCAGTTTATTAAACGAGGATAGTCCCAAGACTCTGGGCGTGTAAATATAACATAAATTAATTCCCAACTTGATGGGATTAAAATACAAATATTACAAATAGCCAAAACCCTTAATATAGCTCTAAATATCCCACTTAACCGTGCGGGAGTCCCGTTCCTATACAATCTTTCCCCTGTAGCCTATATACTTAAATATAATAAACTGATTAATAAAAGGTTATTGCATCAGCTCCCACTGCTAAATTATCGAGCATTTACCCAACGGGAAATTTCCACGGTCATTTCCAGTGTGTGGATGTTGTCCAGATGTGGACTCGACCGTCTGATTAAAAATCAGCTGGCAGGCCGGTTATAAAGCATCGGGCTCGGCCGTTATGACGTCATACCGCATGCTATACAAACCCGCCATAATGGGGAAAGCAGTAAACAAGATGGGAGAACTGAAACACGTGAATAACGGCGTTTTGACGATATATATTATCGAAAGGCAATAGAGGGAGTTGTGATTGAGGAAATAATGAAACGAAAGGGTTTAAATGATGCATGGAAATATAAATAAGACCAAATGAATCGTCGAGGAAACTCGGGATAATTTCTCGCCGATAATTTCCACAATGACTTGGTAATTGTAAACAAAGAATACATGAATAATAAAATATCTTAGTACACAGCGAATGATCATCATACGATGTATTAAACGGAAATTCACTTCTTGATATGGTGTATATGGACCTTTTATTGCAACAGGGAATGTGTATTGGGATGTGAGAAATAAATTTCGTAACACAGCTCCCTCCCTTGAAAAGCATTCGTCCTCGAATGGAATCAACCATCTGATCTCAAGTGAATTTCTTACCTAACGTAGAAAAGGGTAATTATACTTGTTTTTAACATAACAATACATATAAAACAAATCATCAATAATATCAACACATATACAAATAGTATCACAGGTAATAATAAACATGTAATATATCATATCACCATTATTTCATTTCACTTGCAGAATATTCCAACTCCTGAAAGATCCATCCTCAGCTGTTCGCGATGACAGACACTTCCTGATGGTACTTCACAAATACTTCAGTCCTGGTAATTTTTCTTAAAATATCAAATGGATTCATTGTTCCTGAAAAATTATCACATAGTCTTTATTCAGTTGAAATCCGCTTTTAAACGACTGGTCCGTATCTAGAGTAGACAATTTTTCCTCCTTTGGGTATGCTGAAGGGAGTACTTATCAAGGCTCTCCTGAATTTGTCAAAGGCTTTATTACAGTCTTTGTTCCACACAAATTCAATGTTTTTCTCCATCAAGTTATACAATGGTCTAGCTTTATCGATAAGGTTCCAATGGTACAAGCAAGGACCTCGATGACTGGGTACTTCATTAATACTTTTATGGATAGGCTCGTGCTTGATTTCTTCTATTTGTGGAAGGTCAGTAGCTACTACATGTATAACCCCTTCCTCACTAACATTATCTCCTAAACAGGATACCTCTTTTTGTAAAAGAATACATTTCTTTGGGTTCATTTTTAAATTTGCACCCTTTAACCTCTCAAAAACTTGTGTCAGATTCTCTAAATGTTCATCAAAAGTTTTGGACAATATAATTATGTCATCTAAATACACCAAACAGACCTTCCAGGAGAGGTTAGACAATACTCTCTCCATTAATCTTTCAAAAGTGGCTCCGGCATTACACAAGCCGAATGGCATTTTCAAAAATTGCCAATGACCACCCCCCGGGATTGAAAAAGCAGTTTTGGGCTTATCTTCAGGTTTCATCTCCACCTGCCAATACCCACTCTTTAAATCTATAGTGGAGAACCATTTTGCTCCAGACAACGCATCTAACGTAGTATCAATTCTAGGTATAGGATAGCTATCCTTAACAGTGACATCATTTATTTTTCTATAGTCTATACAGAACCGGATTGTCCCGTCCTTTTTCTTAACAAGGACTATGAGAGAACTCCATGGACTGTCTGATGTCTCAATAACTTCCCTTTCTAACATATCATCTATCTCCCTTCTCACTTCGGCCATTTTGGCTAAGGGAATACGCCTAGGGGGTTGTTTAATGGGTCTTGCATTACCCGTATTGATGGAATGTTTAACTAAGTCTGTCTTTCCCATATCTGATGATGAACATGAAAAACTTAATTGGTATTCTTTCAAAAAGTTTGCTAATTTTTGCTTCTCTTTAACACTTATGCTCTCATGAACCTTGTCAATAATCTGTTCTAAATGATGTGGTAAAGCCGAGGGATCCCCCTCATCTCTGTAACACACTGACCTAACTACTTCTGTATCAGCATTTTCTACATCTACGTCTTCAACTCTTTCAATTGTAGCCACCACACTCCCTTTGTAGAGTTTTAAACTCTCACAACTAAAATTCAAAAATCGTAATGGGACACTCTCCCCTGACACCTTAACTAATGACTTTGCCACAAGTACATTTTTCTTCTCCATAAATTTCTCTACTGGTTCAACAATAGCTGGCCCTCTATAAAAATTAGGGCTCTCTATTCTAGCGGGTGCTACAAATTCGCAATCGGGAGGAACAACTAAATCCTCTGATAAAACAATTCTGCTACATTCCGTAATCTCTGATTGGTCACTAAAATAAGGGATATCTACTCCCTGTATCCTAAATAATCTTTGCTTCATGCAAATACCACAAGCAAACTTTGACATAAAGTCAACTCCTAATATACAACTATTTTCAATTTCTGCTACGACTACATTGTGGAAATATTCCAAATTTCCAAGAAAAATACTGAGTGTACACTCTCCCACCACTGGGATGTCATCTCCCTTAGCTGATTTCAATCTAAGGCTACTTTCGGTTATAACTAAATCTGATCTATTTTCTAAATCTACTTCTTTTAATAATTTGGGGTTAATAATTGTCACACTTGATCCGGTATCCACTAAAATTGTTGTATTAGCATTCCCAATCTTCCCTGTTATAAAAATTCCTTCATTGCCTTGTTTTACATCTCCCACTATTATGCTCTTGGGAACTGACTTAGGAAGTGTAGGGATGGGATTATTTTTACTCTTCTCAATGCTTTCATTTTCAATTGTACACTCTGTTTTCTTATCTCTTGATACCGGATCTTCCCCTTTAGTTTTCTTTATTGACTGTTTCCGAGGCTTGTTCCCATAGGACGCCGACTTTCGCCCCTTAAACCCGACGTTTGACCGTTTGACTGGTCTCTATTTTGAGAGTGATAGCTGTCATTAAACCTATGGTTTTTCCACTGAAGGATTCCCATATTATGGTTTCTGAACTGATTATTTCCCCCATTATACCTATTTTGGTAACTTCTCCCATTGTCACAATTTCTGAAACTGGGATTTCTCTGCATTTGTGGAGGTCTACCAAAATTTTGGGAGTTCTGGTTTGTTTGACTAAGGGTATCCTGAATATTTTTCAGGAGAGATATAATTTCTTTATTTTCATCTTTTGGGGCATGGGAAGAAACAACATTTATTGGTTTTTGCCTCTGGGCATCTGCCATTTTGTACGTTTCCAATCTTATGGCCATAATTTCGGCCTCCCCTATATCTCTTACCCGGGATTCTCTGAGCCGTAACCGCATGTTAGGATCTGGGAGGGCATCTATAAAATGATCAAGTGCCAAAATGTTCAACAAGTTTGGGTCACCTGTAGGATAGGCTTGACGGACTAACTTTTTAATAGACTGGGATAGTTCCGATAGAGATTCTTTGGTTCCCATTACTCTATTTTTCAGTTTTGCCCTGAACATTTCTGATCTTTCCACTGACCCATAGCGCATGCTGAGAACTTTGACTAGGGAATCAAAGTCCCTCATTTGAATTTCAGTTAGCTCTCCCAATACTGCTCTAGCACTCCCAGTAAGACTACTGGCCAGATAAAGGGATTTGGTACAATAATCCCACCCATGCAAATCAACCAGTATTTTGAATTGGGATAAATACTCTTCAAAATCTTCAGACCCATCATATGTTTGAGGTTTTAGAGATACTGTGGGCTTTGGATTGAACACCATATTTTGACGACTATTTTCATTTCTATTGACCCTTTGAAACGGGGGGTATGTGACTCTGTCACAGTGGAAACTTTCCCCTGCCCCTACAAATGGTAAATGCCTGGGATTTACATGTTCTGTATGTCTCCCATACTCTGACTGGGAAATAACATTAACATTGTTTTCCAGCATCCCAATTCTCTCTTGTAAACCTCGGGACGGTTCCCTAATGTGGGACAATTCCTCACCCAAATCTTGTTTCATGCAAACCACATCCCTATTCATTGTTTCAATAGCTTTTAACAATAATTCATTTACATTTTCAGATGCTGTGGGAGCTGATGATAAATCGGGAGAACAAGAATTTCTGAAGTCACTCCCCCCTTGAGATGCATCTTCACTTATCCCAACTGATCTTGGATTGAAGATTATCTCACCGGAATCTCCCAATGGACTAATCTCCCGGGACATTTTCACACAAAAATTTATATAAAAATTACTACTAAAAAAATGTTATTTTGAGTTTATGTTCTTTGTCCAATCAGATATATTGGGAATAAAAAAATAAAATCCCACTTCTGGACCCCAATGTTGCGTTTTTAAAACTATCCCACTTCTGACACCAATGTTGCGTTTTTAAAACTATCCCACTTCTAAATTATATTTTAATGAACTTGGGTTTTATATATAACCCGGGATGTTGTGAAACGCAACTTGTGGGTCTCCCAAATCTGTATATTGGTACCAAAGAAAACTCAAAGTCAGGATTCAAATAGAATATAGATATTTCAGTTTATTAAACGAGGATAGTCCCAAGACTCTGGGCGTGTAAATATAACATAAATTAATTCCCAACTTGATGGGATTAAAATACAAATATTACAAATAGCCAAAACCCTTAATATAGCTCTAAATATCCCACTTAACCGTGCGGGAGTCCCGTTCCTATACAATCTTTCCCCTGTAGCCTATATACTTAAATATAATAAATTGATTAATAAAAGGTTATTGCATCAGCTCCCACTGCTAAATTATCGAGCATTTACCCAACGGGAAATTTCCACGGTCATTTCCAGTGTGTGGATGTTGTCCAGATGTGGACTCGACCGTCTGATTAAAAATCAGCTGGCAGGCCGGTTATAAAGCATCGGGCTCGGCCGTTATGACGTCATACCGCATGCTATACAAACCCGCCATAATGGGGAAAGCAGTAAACAAGATGGGAGAACTGAAACACGTGAATAACGGCGTTTTGACGATATATATTATCGAAAGGCAATAGAGGGAGTTGTGATTGAGGAAATAATGAAACGAAAGGGTTTAAATGATGCATGGAAATATAAATAAGACCAAATGAATCGTCGAGGAAACTCGGGATAATTTCTCGCCGATAATTTCCACAATGACTTGGTAATTGTAAACAAAGAATATATGAATAATAAAATATCTTAGTACACAGCGAATGATCATCATACGATGTATTAAACGGAAATTCACTTCTTGATATGGTGTATATGGACCTTTTATTGCAACAGGGAATGTGTATTGGGATGTGAGAAATAAATTTCGTAACATATATATCCCTAACAAAACTTGAATTCAATATTTTAATAATATTTATATTTATTAATGATGTCGTGTAAGATAATTATGACTCTTATAGCATGGTGAGTGTGCAATTTGAGTTTCTTTGAATATATTTAAACTATATATTGTATAACATTGAAAATGTCTTATGTTTGTAAAAGGCTATAATATTTGAGGCCAAATCGTATATTAAGAGCGCTATACCTCTTTGTATATTTTTGCGTTGTCATTGCGATGAACCATCGTACTTGTTGCTGAAATTATTTGTTTACAAAAAAAAAAAAAATATCGACGAAAGAACCCCGGGGGAATGTGACTAAAATGGATTTTCACCGTTAGATCCACGGGTTTTCTTCATATTACTCAATTAAAACCAGTCTAATGTAGAGATATGCCACGAGTTGCAAAAAATAAATAAAAAAAGATCGACTCACAAGTTGTTCATTTTATTTACATGCAGTGATCGGCAGTTTAACAGGCACACTTACGTAACATCGTTTTTGAAAAAAAGGAAACTTCTCAAAATCATGAAAATCCTAATCCTGGGGGAGGGGGGCTGAGCATACCGTACCTATAACTTCAGCCCTGCCCCCCCCCCCCCCCAATTCATTATGTCTTACTCTATCGCGGTAAAAAAATCCTCCCAAGCCCCCTTTCCCTCACTCAGATTCCGACGCCCATATTTTTTTAAGTGTGTAATGCAGTCAGGGTCGTATATACTATAGTAACGTTCCTGATGCAGTGCACTTTCTTCCTGTGGGTCACTTGGCCAAAAATAGCACTTAACATTTAAATATGCATAACTTTTCTAAAATGAAAAAAAAATAAGATCTTTGTGAAATATTTAATACGCTAACTTGTTGACAAACAGAACATGCTGCAAGAAAAAAACCAGTACAAGCAATCTCTTGATGATTTACTCAACAACCCACACGCTGACGCCGCCTGACTGATGGCTTTAAGAATCAGTGCAGTGGAGAGAGCCGCACGATAGTCCTCATCACGCTATGAACTGTCCTCACTCTCAAATTTATGATTCAATTCTGCTGAAAAAAAACAAAAAAAAAAACAAAAAAAAACTAGAACTTTTTTTGTCTTCAACAAAAAGTAAGGGCTTTTCGACATCTCTTTCCCCTTTTTGATTAAAAATGTCTGGTAAAATCATTTCTTATTCTTTTATTTACAAATTCTTCACCGCCTTGGTATAATCAGTTCCTAAATACAAACTTATAAGTAATGCAATGTCACTAAAAAGATAACTTCAGAACTATAAAATTAAATATATTTTTAATTTCTGAAAGAATATTTCCAAAAAATCATAAAAAAGTAAGTATTCACTTCTCGAATAGAAAACTTGGTATGCCTAGAGTATTTACGTTCTACATTCATTGAGCAAAGCGAGATAACTCTTTCTAAATCATTTTTTCAACTTTTAAAAAGTTGCAATATACACGCCCATAAAACTCCTATAAGATGTCAAAAAGTGATCCTACGGACCATAATTTTTAAATTGTACTCTTTACTCAAAACTAAAAACCGAAAAGATTTTAAAAATCGGATGAAAAATAAAAAAGATACAGCTAAAGGGCTGTTTTCAACTTTGACCCCTCTAGATCCCTTATTTTCTAAAATTTTAATCCCAAAACCTTTTCCGGTCTGCGTATTTGGTCCTTCATTATAAAAATGAAATATGAAAATATTTACTTGAAAACTGTTTGAGAAAATGTGGCACGCGTGAATTTGGTTTGACATTAAATTAAAACACCCATAGACGATTTTTAATCAACTTATAAAACTTGAAGTTCTTAATGGTTTCAAACGAAACTTTGAATATATGATAATTATGACAGTTTTAACATTTCCCATTCCTCAATTTACAAATTTGGTGCTTATTTAAATTTTTACTTTTTTCAACCCCCCTTTTTTCAAAGTTTGAAGTCTAATAACTCGAAAACAGCAAGAGATAGAAAAAAGTTGTCGCTTACAATTTTGTATATCAAACTATGAAGTATCTAAATCCAAAATTTCATAGTTTATAATCAAAAAATAAAATAGATACAAAGGTCCTTTTAATATTTTGTTTTTTGCATGTGTAAACCGGAAGTATATAGACCGGAAGTCCAAAAAGGGACATACGGGAGAACTAAACAATTGCTAAAAGAATATAACATTAAATTTTTATTTTTCGCTTCCGTTTTAAAAAAATCGCTGACGAAACTTTGTCGCGAAGAATAATAATAACTAGACCTATTTTTGTCTTCAACAAAAAGGAAGGGCTTTTCGACAGCCCTTAAAACCCCTTATTTGAATTTATCATATTTTCTCTCAGAATCTTTATATTAAAAATGAGGAAAATATCATGAGCATATACCCACACGTTAACATTAAAGAAATTAAATGCCCAAAGAAAGACAACTTCAGAATTTTTCATCCAACTATATCGTTTGTTTCCTGAAATAAAAGTTCTAAAAATTCTTAAATAAGAAAGTACTCATTTAAGATTCAAGAGTTTTGGTATGCCAAAAGCTCTAATGCTAATCATTCATTGAGCAAAGCAAGATAACTCTTGAATTTTAATTTTTTTAAAATGTGATAAAGTTATCATTTTCAGGCCCTTAAAACCCTTATAAGGAGTCAAAAAGTGGCCCTTTGGACCATGATTTTTAAATTGTACTCTTTATTCTAAACTAATAACTGAAAAGAGTTTGAAAATTGGGTGAGTAATAAAAAAGTTACAGCTAAAGGGCTGTTTTTAATACTGACCCCTTCAGGTCCCTTATTTTTCGGAATTTTTTTCCTCAGACCTTTTCAGGTCTGCGCATTTAGTCCCTCATTACAAGTACAAAATATAAAAATATTTGCTTAAAAACTGTTGGAGAAAACGTTACATGCGTGAATTCAATTTAACATAGAAACTCCCATAGACAATTTTCATCGGCTCATAAAACCGGAAGTACTAGACACTATTCACTAAAACTTTGAATATATCTTAATTACGTCTATTAACACAATATTTATCCTTATCATTTATTGAGCAAAGCGAGATAACTCTTGAATTTGAATTGCGATAAAGTTATCATTTTCAGACCCTTAAAACCCCTATAAGGAGTCAAAAAGTGCCCAATCGGACCATATTTTTTATATTGTACTCTTTTTTCTAAACTGTAAACCGAAAAGATTTTGAAAATCGGATAAACAATGAAAAAGTTACAGCTAAAGAGCCGTTTTGAATATTGACCCCTTCAGGTCCCTTATTTTTCGGAATTTTTTTCCCAAGACCTTTTCCGGTCTGCGCATTAGGTCCCTAATTGCAAATGCAAAATATAAAAATATTTGCTTGAAAACTGTTGGAGAAAACGTTACATGCGTGAATTCAATTTAACATAGAAACTCCCATAGACAATTTTCATCGGCTCATAAAACCGGAAGTACTCAATACTATTCAATGAAACTTGGAATATATCCTAATTACATCTATTTTAACAATATATATCCGTCTTAGAACATTCCTGAGCTTTTCTGAGTTTTTTATTTTTTCATCCCCCCTTTTCTCAAGTTTGAGGCCTAAAATCTCAAAACTGATAAGAGATAGAAACTCGCTGCCGGTCTACTTTTTAAACAACTTGACATGGTTGATCTAACTGTAAAATTACAACGAATTTCCTTTAAAAATAAAAACAATATATTGATTTATTTAATATTTACTATTTTGCTTGTGTGAAGCGGAAGTACCGGAACCGGAAGTCCAAAACCTTACATACTGGTGACATTTAAAAATGCTATAAGACTATTGTATAGTTATTTCTGAAATCCTTTCCGTTTTCAAAAAATCGCTGACGGAAATTCTGTCGAGAAAAAGAATAATAATAACTAGACCTATTTTTGTCTCCAACAAAAAGGAAGGGCTTTTCGACAGCCCTTAAAACCCCTTATTTAAATTTATCATATTTTCTCTCAGAATCTGTATATTCAAAATGAGGAAAATATCATGAGCATATACCCACACGTTAACATTTAAGAAATTAAATGCCCAAAGAAAGACAACTTCAGAATTTTTTATCCAACTATATCGTTTGTTTCCTGAAATAAAAGTTCTAAAAATTCATATATAAGAAAGTACTCGTTTAAGATTCAAGAGTTTTGGTATGCCAAAAGCTCTAATGCTAATCATTCATTGAGCAAAGCAAGATAACTCTTGAATTTGAATTCTTTTTAAATGTGATAAAGTTATCATTTTCAGACCCTTAAAACCCCTATAAGGAGTCAAAAAGTGCCCCCTCGGACCATATTTTTTAAATTGTACTCTTTATTCTGAACTATAAACCGAAAAGATTTTGAAAATCAGATAAACAATAAAAAAGTTACAGCTAAAGGACCGTTTTTAATATTGACCCCTTCAGATCCCTTATTTTTTAGAATTTTTTTCCCAGGACCTTTTCCGGTCTGCGCATGAGGTCCTTTATTGCAAATACAAAATATAAAAATATTTGCTTAAAAACTGTATGAGAAAACGTTACATGCGTGAATTTCATTTAACATAGAAACTCCCATAGACAATTTTCATCGGCTCATAAAACCGGAAGTACTCAATACTATTCAATGAAACTTGGAATATATCTTAATTACATCTATTTAAACAATATATATCCGTCTTAGAACATTCCTGAGCTTTTCTGAGTTTTTTATTTTTTCATCCCCCTTTTCTCAAGTTTGAGGCCTAAAATCTCAAAACTGATAAGAGATAGAAACTCGCCGCCGCTTTACTTTTTAAACAACTCGACATGGTTGATCTAACTGTAAAATTACAACGAATTTCCTTTAAAAATAAAAACAATATATTGATTCATTTAATTTCTAGTATTTTGCTTGTGTAAACCGAAAGTACCGGAACCGGAAGTCCAAAACCTTACATACTGGTGACATTTAAAAATGCTATAAGACTATTGCATAGTTATTTCTGAAATCCTTTCCGTTTTCAAAAAATCGCTGACGGAAAATCTGTCGAGAAAAAGAATAATAATAATAATAATAACTAGACCTATTTTTGTCTCCAACAAAAAGGAAGGGCTTTTCGACAGCCCTTAAAACCCCTTATTTAAATTTATCATATTTTCTCTCAGAATCTGTATATCAAAAATTAGGAAAATATCATGAGCATATACCCACACGATAACATTTAAGAAATTAAATGCCCAAAGAAAGACAACTTCAGAATTTTTTATCCAACTATATCGTTTGTTTCCTAAAATAAAAGTTCTAAAAATTCATATATAAGAAAGTACTCATTTAAGATTCAAGAGTTTTGGTATGCCAAAAGCTCTAAAGTTAATCATTCATTGAGCAAAGCGAGATAACTCTTGAATTTTAATTTTTTTAAATGTAATAAAGTTATCAGTTTCAGACCCTTAAAACCCCTCTAAGGAGTCAAAAAGTGCCCCCTCGGACCATATTTTTTAAATTGTACTCTTTATTCTGAACTATAAACCGAAAAGATTTTGAAAATCGGATAAACAATAAAAAAGTTACAGCTAATGGGCCGTTTTTGATATTGACCCCTTTAGATCCCTTATCTTTTAGAACTTTTTTCCCAGGACCTTTTCAGGTCTGCGCATTAGGTCCCTTATTGCAAATACAAAATATAAAAATATTTGCTTGAAAACTGTTTGAGAAAACGTTACATGAATGAATTCAATTTAACATAGGAACTCCCATAGACAATTTTCATCGGCTCATAAAACCGGAAGTACTCAATACTATTCAATGAAACTTGGAATATATCTTAATTACATCTATTTAAACAATATCTATCCATCTTAGAACATTCCTAAGCTTTTCTGAGTTTTTTATTTTTTCATCCCCCCTTTTCTCAAGTTTGAGGCTTAAAATCTCAAAACTGATAAGAGATAGAAACTCGCCGCCGCTTTACTTTTTAAACAACTCGACATGATTGATCTAACTGTAAAATTACAACGAATTTCCTTTAAAAATAAAAACAATAGATTGATTCATTTAATTTCTACTATTTTGCTTGTGTGAACCGGAAGTACCGGAACCGGAAGTCCAAAACCTTACATACTGGTGACATTTAAAAATGCTATAAGACTATTGTATAGTTATTTCTGAAATCCTTTCCGTTTTCAAAAAATCGCTGACGGAAATTCTGTCGAGAAAAAGAATAATAATAATAATAATAATAATAATAATAATAATAAAACATCAGAATAACAATAGGTCTTTTCGACCGAAAGTCGAAAAGCCCTAATAATAATAAAACATCAAAATAACAATAGGTCTTTTCGACCGAAAGTCGAAAAGCCCTAAACTAGACCTATTTTTGTCTCCAACAAAAAGGAAGGGCTTTTCGACAGCCCTTAAAACCCCATAATTAAATTTATCATATTTTCTCTCAGAATCTGTATATTAAAAATTAGCAAAATATCATGAGCATATACCCACACGTTAACATTTCAGAAATTAAATGCCCAAAGAAAGACAACTTCAGAATTTTTTATCCAACTATATCGTTTGTTTCCTGAAATAAAAGTTCTAAAAATTCATATATAAGAAAGTACTCATTTAAGATTCAAGAGTTTTGGTATGCCAAAAGCTCTAATGCTAATTATTCAATGAGCAAAGCGAGATAACTCTTGAATTTTAATTTTTTGGAATGTGATAAAGTTATCATTTTCAGAGCCTTAAAACCCCTATAAGGAGTCAAAAAGTGCCCCCTCGGACCATATTTTTTAAATTGTACTCTTTATTCCAAACTATAAACCGAAAAGATTTTGAAAATCGGATAAACAATAAAAAAGTTACAGCTAAAGGGCCGTTTTTGATATTGACCCCTTTAGATCCCTTATCGTTTAGAACTTTTTTCCCAGGACCTTTTCCGGTCTGCGCATAATGTCCCTTATTGCAAATACAAAATATAAAAATATTTGCTTGAAAACTGTTTGAGAAAACGTTACATGCGTGAACTCATTTTAACATAGAAACTCCCATAGACATTTTTCATCGGCTCATAAAACCGGAAGTACTCAATACTATTCAATGAAACTTGGAATATATCTTAATTACATCTATATAAACAATATATATCCGTCTAAGAACATTCCTGAGCTATTCTGAGTTTTTTATTTTTTCATCCCCCCTTTTCTCAAGTTTGAGGCCTAAAATCTCAAAACTGATAAGAGATAGAAACTCGCCGCCGCTTTACTTTTTAAACAACTCGACATGGTTGATCTAACTCTAAAATTACAACGAATTTCCTTTAAAAATAAAAACAATATATTGATTCATTTAATTTCTACTTTTTTGCTTGTGTAAACCGGAAGTACCGGAACCGGAAGTCCAAAACCTTACATACTGGTGACATTTAAAAATGCTATAATACTATTGTATAGTTATTTCATAAATCCTTTTCGTTTTAAAAAAATCGCTGACGGAAAATCTGTCGAGAAAAAGAATAATAATAACTAGACCTATTTTTGTCTCCAACAAAAAGGAAGGGCTTTTCGACAGCCCTTAAAACCCCTTATTTAAATTTATCATATTTTCTCTCAGAATCTGTATATTCAAAATGAGGAAAATATCATGAGCATATACCCACACGTTAACATTTAAGAAATTAAATGCCCAAAGAAAGACAACTTCAGAATTTTTTATCCAACTATATCGTTTGTTTCCTGAAATAAAAGTTCTAAAAATTCATATATAAGAAAGTACTCGTTTAAGATTCAAGAGTTTTGGTATGCCAAAAGCTCTAATGCTAATCATTCATTGAGCAAAGCAAGATAACTCTTGAATTTGAATTCTTTTTAAATGTGATAAAGTTATCATTTTCAGACCCTTAAAACCCCTATAAGGAGTCAAAAAGTGCCCCCTCGGACCATATTTTTTAAATTGTACTCTTTATTCTGAACTATAAACCGAAAAGATTTTGAAAATCAGATAAACAATAAAAAAGTTACAGCTAAAGGACCGTTTTTAATATTGACCCCTTCAGATCCCTTATTTTTTAGAATTTTTTTCCCAGGACCTTTTCCGGTCTGCGCATGAGGTCCTTTATTGCAAATACAAAATATAAAAATATTTGCTTAAAAACTGTATGAGAAAACGTTACATGCGTGAATTTCATTTAACATAGAAACTCCCATAGACAATTTTCATCGGCTCATAAAACCGGAAGTACTCAATACTATTCAATGAAACTTGGAATATATCTTAATTACATCTATTTAAACAATATATATCCGTCTTAGAACATTCCTGAGCTTTTCTGAGTTTTTTATTTTTTCATCCCCCTTTTCTCAAGTTTGAGGCCTAAAATCTCAAAACTGATAAGAGATAGAAACTCGCCGCCGCTTTACTTTTTAAACAACTCGACATGGTTGATCTAACTGTAAAATTACAACGAATTTCCTTTAAAAATAAAAACAATATATTGATTCATTTAATTTCTAGTATTTTGCTTGTGTAAACCGAAAGTACCGGAACCGGAAGTCCAAAACCTTACATACTGGTGACATTTAAAAATGCTATAAGACTATTGCATAGTTATTTCTGAAATCCTTTCCGTTTTCAAAAAATCGCTGACGGAAAATCTGTCGAGAAAAAGAATAATAATAATAATAATAATAAAACATCAGAATAACAATAGGTCTTTTCGACCGAAAGTCGAAAAGCCCTAATAAAACATCAGAATAACAATAGGTCTTTTCGACCGAAAGTCGAAAAGCCCTAACTAGACCTATTTTTGTCTCCAACAAAAAGGAAGGGCTTTTCGACAGCCCTTTAAATCCCTTGTTTAAATTTTGAATTTTTTTTTCTCAAAATCTGTATATTATAAAATGAGACTAAATATGAGGAACATTTACCCAGACGTTAACATTTAAGAAATTAAATGCCCAAAGAAAGACAACTTCAGAATTTTATATCCAACTATATCGTTTGGTTCTCAAAGAAAAGTTCTAAAAATTCATATTTAAGAAAGAACTCAACTATGATTCAAGACTTTTGGTAGGCCAATAGCTCTAATGCCAATCATTCATTAAGCAAAGCGAGATAACTCTTGAAATTTAATTTTTTTGAATTGTGATATAGTTATCATTTTCAGGCCCTTAAAACCCTTATAAGGAGTCAAAAAGTGCCCCCTCGGACCATATATTTTAAATTGTACTCTTTATTCTGAACTATAAACCGAAAAGATTTTGAAAACCGGATAAACAACAAAAAAGTTACAGCAAAAAGACCGTTTTTAATATTGACCCCTTCAGATCCCTTATCTTTGAGAATTTTTTTCCCAGGATCTTTTCCGGTCTGCGCATGAGGTCCCTTATTGCAAATACAAAATATAAAAATATTTGCTTGAAAACTGTTTGAGAAAACGTTACATGCGTGAATTCAATTTAACATGGAAACTCCCATAGACAATTTTCATCGGCTCATAAAACCGGAAGTACTCAATACTTTTCAATGAAACTTGGAATATATCTTAATTACGTCTATTTAAACAATATCTATCCGTCTTAGAACATTCCTAAGCTTTTCTGAGGTTTTTATTTTTTCATCCCCCCTTTTCTCAAGTTTGAGGCCTAAAATCTCAAAACTGATAAGAGCTAGAAACTCGCCGCCGCTTTACTTTTTTAAGAACTTGACATAGTTGAACTAACTCTAAAATTACAACGAATTTCCTTTGAAAGTGAAAGCAATATATTGATTAATTTAATTTCTACTATTTTTGCTTGTGTAAACCGGAAGTACCGGAACCGGAAATCCAAAACCTTACATACTGGTGAGATTTAAAAATGCTATAAGACTATTGTATAGTTATTTCTGAAATCCTTTCCGTTTTCAAAAAATCGCTGACGGAAATTCTGTCGAGAAAAAGAATAATAATAATAACTAGACCTATTTTTGTCTCCAACAAAAAGGAAGGGCTTTTCGACAGCCCTTAAAACCCCTTAATTAAATTTATCGTATTTTCTCTCATTGAATCTGTATATAAAAAATTAGGAAGATATCATGAGCATATACCCACACGTTAACATTTAAGAAATTAAATGCCCAAAGAAAGACAACTTCAGAATTTTTTATCCAACTATATCGTTTGTTTCCTGAAATAAAAGTTTTAAAAATTCATATATAAGAAAGTACTCATTTAAGATTCAAGAGATTTGGTATGCCAAAAGCTCTAATGCTAATCATTCATTGAGCAAAGCGAGATAACTCTTGAATTTTAATTTTTTTGAAATGTGATAAAGTTATCATTTTCAGGCCCTTAAAACCCCTATAAGGAGTCAAAAAGTGCCCCCTCGGACCATATTTTTTAAATTGTACTCTTTATTGTGAACTATAAACCGAAAAGATTTTGAAAATCAGATAAACAATAAAAAAGTTACAGCTAAAGGACCGTTTTTAATATTGACCCCTTCAGATCCCTTATTTTTTCGAATTTTTTTCCCAGAACCTTTTCCGATCTGCGCATTAGGTCCTTTATTGCAAATACAAAATATAAAAATATTTGCTTAAAAAGTGTTTGAGAAAACGTTACATGCGTGAATTCAATTTAACATAGAAACTCCCATAGACAATTTTCATCGGCTCATAAAACCGGAAGTACTCAATACTATTCAATGAAACTTGGAATATATCTTAATTACATCTATCTAAACAATATATATCCGTCTTAGAACATACCTAAGCTTTTCTGAGTTTTTTATTTTTTCATTCCCCCTTTTCTCAAGTTTGAGGCCTAAAATCTCAAAACTGATAAGAGATAGAAACTCGCCGCCGCTTTACTTTTTAAACAACTCGACATGGTTGATCTAACTCTAAAATTACAACGAATTTCCTTTAAAAATAAAAACAATATATTGATTCATTTAATTTCTACTATTTTGCTTGTGTGAACCGGAAGTACCGGAACCGGAAGTCCAAAACCTTACATACTGGTGACATTTAAAAATGCTATAAGACTATTGTATAGTTATTTCTGAAATCCTTTCCGTTTTAAAAAAATCGCTGACGGAAATTCTGTCGAGAAAAAGAATAATAACTAGACCTATTTTTGTCTCCAACAAAAAGGAAGGGCTTTTCGACAGCCCTTAAAACCCCTTATTTAAATTTATCATATTTTCTCTCAGAATCTGTATATTCAAAATTAGGAAAATAGCATAAGCATATACCCACACGTTAACATTTAAGAAATTAAATGCCCAAAGAAAGACAACTTCAGAATTTTTTATCCAACTATATCGTTTGTTTCCTATAATAAAAGTCCTAAAAATTCATATTTAGGAAAGTACTCATTTAAGATTCAAGAATGTTAGTATGCCAAAAGCTCTAATGCTAATCATTCATTGAGCAAAGCGAGATAACTCTTGAAATTTAATTTTTTTAAATGTGATAAATTTATCATTTTCAGGTCCTTAAAACCCTTATAAGGAGTCAAAAAGTGCCCCCTCGGACCATATTTTTTAAATTGTACTCTTTATTCTGAACTATAAACCGAAAAGATTTTGAAAATCGGATAAACAATGAAAAAGTTACAGCTAAAGAACTGTTTGTAATATTGACCCCTTCAGATCCCTTATTTTTTAGAATTTTTTTACAAGGACCTTTTCCGGTCTGCGCATTAGGTCCCTTATTGCAAATACAAAATATAAAAATATTTGCTTGAAAACTGTTTGAGAAAACGTTACATGCGTGAATTTAATTTAACATAGAAACTCCCATAGACAATTTTCATCGGCTCATAAAACCGGAAGTACTCAATACTATTCAATGAAACTTGGAATATATCTTAATTACATCTATTTAAACAATATATATCCGTCTTAGAACATTCCTAAGCTTTTCTGAGTTTTTTATTTTTTCATCCCCCCTTTTCTCAAGTTTGAGGCTTAAAATCTCAAAACTGATAAGAGATAGAAAATCGCCGCCGCTTTACTTTTTAAACAACTCAACATGGTTGATCTAACTCTAAAATTACAACGAATTTACTTTAAAAATAAAAACAATATAATGATTCATTTAATTTCTACTATTTTGCTTGTGTGAACCGGAAGTACCGGAACCGGAAGTCCAAAACCTTACATACTGGTGACATTTAAAAATGCTATAAGACTATTGGATAGTTATTCCTGAAATCCTTTCCGTTTTCAAAAAATCGCTGACGGAAATTCTGTCGAGAAAAAGAATAATAATAATAACTAGACCTTTTTTTGTCTTCAACAAAAAGTAAGGGCTTTTCGAAAGCCCCAGTTTCCCTTTTTTATTTACAGTGTCAAAAAAAATATCTTTTATCTATTTCCAAATTTTCTAAACGCCTCGGTATAACCAGTTGCTTAGATAGGAATTTATGAGTACTGCAGTGTGAAAAGAAAGATAACTTCAGAATTTAACAAGTAGCTACACCTGTAATTTTCAGAAGAATATTTTCAAAAAATCATTCCTAAGTAAGTATTCATTCCTTGGACGCAAAACTTGGTATGCTAAGAGTATTTATGTTCTACATTCTTAGAGCAAAGCGAGATAACTGTTCCAAGAAATAATTTTGAAATTTAAACAAGTTGTGATCTTTAGGCCCTTCAAACCCCTATAAGGAGTCCAAAAGTGGCCCCTCGGACCATACTTTTTAAAGTGTACTCTTTATTCTAAACTATTAACCGAAAAGATTTTGAAAATCGGATCAATAATAAAAAAGATACAGCAAAAGGACTGTTTTTAATACTGTCCCCTACAGATCCCTTATTTTTCAGAAGTTTTTCTCCAGGACCTTTTCAGGTCTGTGCACTGGGTCCCTTATTGCAAATATTAAATATAAAAATATTTACTTGATAACTGTTTGAGAAAACGTTACACGCGTGAATTCAATTTAACATAGAAACGCCCATAGACAATTTTCATCGGCTCATAAAACCGGAAGTACTCAATACTATTCAATGAAACTTGGAATATATCTTAATTACTTCTATGTTAATAATATTCAGGCGTCAAATAAATTTTTAAAAGTCGTTTGAATTTTTTTGTTTTTTCATCCCCCCTTTTCTAAAGTTTAGGACTTAATATCTCAAAAACGGTAAGAGATAGAAAGTTGCCTACGCTTACAATTTTGTACAACTATCTATGATAAAGGTAATTCTAAAATTTGAATGCTCTACATTAAAAAATAAACAAAGAATTGAGTTTCAAACAATTTTTTGCAAATTTCCTTGTAAAAACCGGAAGAACCGGAACCGGAACTTTAAAACCTTACATTTCATAAATTGATATATTTGCTTTAAGACCAATGTATACTTGTATTAGTATTCCTTCCAGTTTTCAAAAAATCGCTGACAGAAATCTGTCGCAAATAATAATAATAAAAAAAGACAAAAACAATAGGTCTTTTCGACCGAAAGTCGAAAAGCCCTAATAATAATAATAATAACTAGACCTATTTTTGTCTCCAACAAAAAGGAAGGGCTTTTCGACAGCCCTTTAAACCCCTTAATTAAATTTATCGTATTTTCTCTCATAGAATCTGTATCTTAAAAATTAGGAAAATATCATGAGCATATACCCACACGTTAACATTTAAGAAATTAAATGCCCAAAGAAAGACAACTTCAGAATTTTTTATCCAACTATATCGTTTGTTTCCTGAAATAAAAGTTCTAAAAATTCATATATAACAAAGTACTCATTTAAGATTCAAGAGATTTGGTATGCCAAAAGCTCTAATGCTAATCATTCATTGAGCAAAGCGAGATAACTCTTGAATTTTAATTTTTTTGAAATGTGATAAAGTTATCATTTTCAGGCCCTTAAAACCCCTATAAGGAGTCAAAAAGTGGCCCTTTGGACCACGATTTCTAAATTAAACTCTTTATTCTAAACTAATAACTGAAAAGAGTTTGAAATTTGGATAAGTAATAAAAAAGTTATAGCTAAAGGGCTGATTTTAATACTGACCCCTTCAGGTCCCTTATATTTCGGAATTTTTTTCCTCAGACCTTTTCCGGTCTGCGCATTTAGTCCCTCATTACAAGTACAAAATATAAAAATATTTGCTTAAAAACTGTTTGAGAAAACGTTACATGCGTGAATTCAATTTAACATAGAAACTCCCATAGACAATTTTCATCGGCCCATAAAAACGGAAGTACTCAATACCATCCAATGAAACTTTAAATATATCTTAATTACGTCTAATTTAACAATATCTATCCTAATCATTTATTGAGCAAAGCGAGATAACTCTTGAATTTGAATTGTGATAAAGTTATCAGTTTCAGACCCTAAAAACCCTTAGAAGGAGTCAAAAAGTGCCCCCTCGGACCATTTTTTTTAATTTGTACTCTTTATTCTGAACTATAAACCGAAAGGACTTTGAAAATCGGATAAACAATAAAAAAATTACAGCTAAAGGACCGTTTTTAATATTGACCCCTTCAGATCCCTTATTTTTTAGAATTTTTTTACAAGGACCTTTTCCGGTCTGCGCATTAGGTCCCTTATTGCAAATGCAAAATATAAAAATATTTGCTTGAAAACTGTTTGAGAAAACGTTACATGCGTGAATTCAATTTAACATACAAACTCCCATAGACAATTTTCATCGGCTCATAAAACCGGAAGTACTCAATACTATTCAATGAAACTTAGAATACATCTTAATTACATCTATTTGAACAATATCTATCCGTCTTAGAACATTCCTAAGCTTTTCTGAGTTTTTTATTTTTTCATCCCCCCTTTTCTCAAGTTTGAGGCCTAAAATCTCAAAACTGATAAGAGATAGAAACTCGCCGCCGCTTTACTTTTTAAACAACTTGACATGGTTGATCTAACTGTAAAATTACAACGAATTTCCTTTAAAAATAAAAACAATATATTGATTTATTTAATATTTACTATTTTGCTTGTGTGAAGCGGAAGTACCGGAACCGGAAGTCCAAAACCTTACATACTGGTGACATTTAAAAATGCTATAAGACTATTGTATAGTTATTTCTGAAATCCTTTCCGTTTTCAAAAAATCGCTGACGGAAATTCTGTCGAGAAAAAGAATAATAATAACTAGACCTATTTTTGTCTCCAACAAAAAGGAAGGGCTTTTCGACAGCCCTTAAAACCCCTTATTTAAATTTATCATATTTTCTCTCAGAATCTGTATATTCAAAATGAGGAAAATATCATGAGCATATACCCACACGTTAACATTTAAGAAATTAAATGCCCAAAGAAAGACAACTTCAGAATTTTTTATCCAACTATATCGTTTGTTTCCTGAAATAAAAGTTCTAAAAATTCATATATAAGAAAGTACTCGTTTAAGATTCAAGAGTTTTGGTATGCCAAAAGCTCTAATGCTAATCATTCATTGAGCAAAGCAAGATAACTCTTGAATTTGAATTCTTTTTAAATGTGATAAAGTTATCATTTTCAGACCCTTAAAACCCCTATAAGGAGTCAAAAAGTGCCCCCTCGGACCATATTTTTTAAATTGTACTCTTTATTCTGAACTATAAACCGAAAAGATTTTGAAAATCAGATAAACAATAAAAAAGTTACAGCTAAAGGACCGTTTTTAATATTGACCCCTTCAGATCCCTTATTTTTTAGAATTTTTTTCCCAGGACCTTTTCCGGTCTGCGCATGAGGTCCTTTATTGCAAATACAAAATATAAAAATATTTGCTTAAAAACTGTATGAGAAAACGTTACATGCGTGAATTTCATTTAACATAGAAACTCCCATAGACAATTTTCATCGGCTCATAAAACCGGAAGTACTCAATACTATTCAATGAAACTTGGAATATATCTTAATTACATCTATTTAAACAATATATATCCGTCTTAGAACATTCCTGAGCTTTTCTGAGTTTTTTATTTTTTCATCCCCCTTTTCTCAAGTTTGAGGCCTAAAATCTCAAAACTGATAAGAGATAGAAACTCGCCGCCGCTTTACTTTTTAAACAACTCGACATGGTTGATCTAACTGTAAAATTACAACGAATTTCCTTTAAAAATAAAAACAATATATTGATTCATTTAATTTCTAGTATTTTGCTTGTGTAAACCGAAAGTACCGGAACCGGAAGTCCAAAACCTTACATACTGGTGACATTTAAAAATGCTATAAGACTATTGCATAGTTATTTCTGAAATCCTTTCCGTTTTCAAAAAATCGCTGACGGAAAATCTGTCGAGAAAAAGAATAATAATAATAATAATAACTAGACCTATTTTTGTCTCCAACAAAAAGGAAGGGCTTTTCGACAGCCCTTAAAACCCCTTATTTAAATTTATCATATTTTCTCTCAGAATCTGTATATCAAAAATTAGGAAAATATCATGAGCATATACCCACACGATAACATTTAAGAAATTAAATGCCCAAAGAAAGACAACTTCAGAATTTTTTATCCAACTATATCGTTTGTTTCCTAAAATAAAAGTTCTAAAAATTCATATATAAGAAAGTACTCATTTAAGATTCAAGAGTTTTGGTATGCCAAAAGCTCTAAAGTTAATCATTCATTGAGCAAAGCGAGATAACTCTTGAATTTTAATTTTTTTAAATGTAATAAAGTTATCAGTTTCAGACCCTTAAAACCCCTCTAAGGAGTCAAAAAGTGCCCCCTCGGACCATATTTTTTAAATTGTACTCTTTATTCTGAACTATAAACCGAAAAGATTTTGAAAATCGGATAAACAATAAAAAAGTTACAGCTAATGGGCCGTTTTTGATATTGACCCCTTTAGATCCCTTATCTTTTAGAACTTTTTTCCCAGGACCTTTTCAGGTCTGCGCATTAGGTCCCTTATTGCAAATACAAAATATAAAAATATTTGCTTGAAAACTGTTTGAGAAAACGTTACATGAATGAATTCAATTTAACATAGGAACTCCCATAGACAATTTTCATCGGCTCATAAAACCGGAAGTACTCAATACTATTCAATGAAACTTGGAATATATCTTAATTACATCTATTTAAACAATATCTATCCATCTTAGAACATTCCTAAGCTTTTCTGAGTTTTTTATTTTTTCATCCCCCCTTTTCTCAAGTTTGAGGCTTAAAATCTCAAAACTGATAAGAGATAGAAACTCGCCGCCGCTTTACTTTTTAAACAACTCGACATGATTGATCTAACTGTAAAATTACAACGAATTTCCTTTAAAAATAAAAACAATAGATTGATTCATTTAATTTCTACTATTTTGCTGTGTGAACCGGAAGTACCGGAACCGGAAGTCCAAAACCTTACATACTGGTGACATTTAAAAATGCTATAAGACTATTGTATAGTTATTTCTGAAATCCTTTCCGTTTTCAAAAAATCGCTGACGGAAATTCTGTCGAGAAAAAGAATAATAATAATAATAATAATAATAATAATAATAATAAAACATCAGAATAACAATAGGTCTTTTCGACCGAAAGTCGAAAAGCCCTAATAATAATAAAACATCAAAATAACAATAGGTCTTTTCGACCGAAAGTCGAAAAGCCCTAAACTAGACCTATTTTTGTCTCCAACAAAAAGGAAGGGCTTTTCGACAGCCCTTAAAACCCCATAATTAAATTTATCATATTTTCTCTCAGAATCTGTATATTAAAAATTAGCAAAATATCATGAGCATATACCCACACGTTAACATTTCAGAAATTAAATGCCCAAAGAAAGACAACTTCAGAATTTTTTATCCAACTATATCGTTTGTTTCCTGAAATAAAAGTTCTAAAAATTCATATATAAGAAAGTACTCATTTAAGATTCAAGAGTTTTGGTATGCCAAAAGCTCTAATGCTAATTATTCAATGAGCAAAGCGAGATAACTCTTGAATTTTAATTTTTTGGAATGTGATAAAGTTATCATTTTCAGAGCCTTAAAACCCCTATAAGGAGTCAAAAAGTGCCCCCTCGGACCATATTTTTTAAATTGTACTCTTTATTCCAAACTATAAACCGAAAAGATTTTGAAAATCGGATAAACAATAAAAAAGTTACAGCTAAAGGGCCGTTTTTGATATTGACCCCTTTAGATCCCTTATCGTTTAGAACTTTTTTCCCAGGACCTTTTCCGGTCTGCGCATAATGTCCCTTATTGCAAATACAAAATATAAAAATATTTGCTTGAAAACTGTTTGAGAAAACGTTACATGCGTGAACTCATTTTAACATAGAAACTCCCATAGACATTTTTCATCGGCTCATAAAACCGGAAGTACTCAATACTATTCAATGAAACTTGGAATATATCTTAATTACATCTATATAAACAATATATATCCGTCTAAGAACATTCCTGAGCTATTCTGAGTTTTTTATTTTTTCATCCCCCCTTTTCTCAAGTTTGAGGCCTAAAATCTCAAAACTGATAAGAGATAGAAACTCGCCGCCGCTTTACTTTTTAAACAACTCGACATGGTTGATCTAACTCTAAAATTACAACGAATTTCCTTTAAAAATAAAAACAATATATTGATTCATTTAATTTCTACTTTTTTGCTTGTGTAAACCGGAAGTACCGGAACCGGAAGTCCAAAACCTTACATACTGGTGACATTTAAAAATGCTATAATACTATTGTATAGTTATTTCATAAATCCTTTTCGTTTTAAAAAAATCGCTGACGGAAAATCTGTCGAGAAAAAGAATAATAATAACTAGACCTATTTTTGTCTCCAACAAAAAGGAAGGGCTTTTCGACAGCCCTTAAAACCCCTTATTTAAATTTATCATATTTTCTCTCAGAATCTGTATATTCAAAATGAGGAAAATATCATGAGCATATACCCACACGTTAACATTTAAGAAATTAAATGCCCAAAGAAAGACAACTTCAGAATTTTTTATCCAACTATATCGTTTGTTTCCTGAAATAAAAGTTCTAAAAATTCATATATAAGAAAGTACTCGTTTAAGATTCAAGAGTTTTGGTATGCCAAAAGCTCTAATGCTAATCATTCATTGAGCAAAGCAAGATAACTCTTGAATTTGAATTCTTTTTAAATGTGATAAAGTTATCATTTTCAGACCCTTAAAACCCCTATAAGGAGTCAAAAAGTGCCCCCTCGGACCATATTTTTTAAATTGTACTCTTTATTCTGAACTATAAACCGAAAAGATTTTGAAAATCAGATAAACAATAAAAAAGTTACAGCTAAAGGACCGTTTTTAATATTGACCCCTTCAGATCCCTTATTTTTTAGAATTTTTTTCCCAGGACCTTTTCCGGTCTGCGCATGAGGTCCTTTATTGCAAATACAAAATATAAAAATATTTGCTTAAAAACTGTATGAGAAAACGTTACATGCGTGAATTTCATTTAACATAGAAACTCCCATAGACAATTTTCATCGGCTCATAAAACCGGAAGTACTCAATACTATTCAATGAAACTTGGAATATATCTTAATTACATCTATTTAAACAATATATATCCGTCTTAGAACATTCCTGAGCTTTTCTGAGTTTTTTATTTTTTCATCCCCCTTTTCTCAAGTTTGAGGCCTAAAATCTCAAAACTGATAAGAGATAGAAACTCGCCGCCGCTTTACTTTTTAAACAACTCGACATGGTTGATCTAACTGTAAAATTACAACGAATTTCCTTTAAAAATAAAAACAATATATTGATTCATTTAATTTCTAGTATTTTGCTTGTGTAAACCGAAAGTACCGGAACCGGAAGTCCAAAACCTTACATACTGGTGACATTTAAAAATGCTATAAGACTATTGCATAGTTATTTCTGAAATCCTTTCCGTTTTCAAAAAATCGCTGACGGAAAATCTGTCGAGAAAAAGAATAATAATAATAATAATAATAAAACATCAGAATAACAATAGGTCTTTTCGACCGAAAGTCGAAAAGCCCTAATAAAACATCAGAATAACAATAGGTCTTTTCGACCGAAAGTCGAAAAGCCCTAACTAGACCTATTTTTGTCTCCAACAAAAAGGAAGGGCTTTTCGACAGCCCTTTAAATCCCTTGTTTAAATTTTGAATTTTTTTTTCTCAAAATCTGTATATTATAAAATGAGACTAAATATGAGGAACATTTACCCAGACGTTAACATTTAAGAAATTAAATGCCCAAAGAAAGACAACTTCAGAATTTTATATCCAACTATATCGTTTGGTTCTCAAAGAAAAGTTCTAAAAATTCATATTTAAGAAAGAACTCAACTATGATTCAAGACTTTTGGTAGGCCAATAGCTCTAATGCCAATCATTCATTAAGCAAAGCGAGATAACTCTTGAAATTTAATTTTTTTGAATTGTGATATAGTTATCATTTTCAGGCCCTTAAAACCCTTATAAGGAGTCAAAAAGTGCCCCCTCGGACCATATATTTTAAATTGTACTCTTTATTCTGAACTATAAACCGAAAAGATTTTGAAAACCGGATAAACAACAAAAAAGTTACAGCAAAAAGACCGTTTTTAATATTGACCCCTTCAGATCCCTTATCTTTGAGAATTTTTTTCCCAGGATCTTTTCCGGTCTGCGCATGAGGTCCCTTATTGCAAATACAAAATATAAAAATATTTGCTTGAAAACTGTTTGAGAAAACGTTACATGCGTGAATTCAATTTAACATGGAAACTCCCATAGACAATTTTCATCGGCTCATAAAACCGGAAGTACTCAATACTTTTCAATGAAACTTGGAATATATCTTAATTACGTCTATTTAAACAATATCTATCCGTCTTAGAACATTCCTAAGCTTTTCTGAGGTTTTTATTTTTTCATCCCCCCTTTTCTCAAGTTTGAGGCCTAAAATCTCAAAACTGATAAGAGCTAGAAACTCGCCGCCGCTTTACTTTTTTAAGAACTTGACATAGTTGAACTAACTCTAAAATTACAACGAATTTCCTTTGAAAGTGAAAGCAATATATTGATTAATTTAATTTCTACTATTTTTGCTTGTGTAAACCGGAAGTACCGGAACCGGAAATCCAAAACCTTACATACTGGTGAGATTTAAAAATGCTATAAGACTATTGTATAGTTATTTCTGAAATCCTTTCCGTTTTCAAAAAATCGCTGACGGAAATTCTGTCGAGAAAAAGAATAATAATAATAACTAGACCTATTTTTGTCTCCAACAAAAAGGAAGGGCTTTTCGACAGCCCTTAAAACCCCTTAATTAAATTTATCGTATTTTCTCTCATTGAATCTGTATATAAAAAATTAGGAAGATATCATGAGCATATACCCACACGTTAACATTTAAGAAATTAAATGCCCAAAGAAAGACAACTTCAGAATTTTTTATCCAACTATATCGTTTGTTTCCTGAAATAAAAGTTTTAAAAATTCATATATAAGAAAGTACTCATTTAAGATTCAAGAGATTTGGTATGCCAAAAGCTCTAATGCTAATCATTCATTGAGCAAAGCGAGATAACTCTTGAATTTTAATTTTTTTGAAATGTGATAAAGTTATCATTTTCAGGCCCTTAAAACCCCTATAAGGAGTCAAAAAGTGCCCCCTCGGACCATATTTTTTAAATTGTACTCTTTATTGTGAACTATAAACCGAAAAGATTTTGAAAATCAGATAAACAATAAAAAAGTTACAGCTAAAGGACCGTTTTTAATATTGACCCCTTCAGATCCCTTATTTTTTCGAATTTTTTTCCCAGAACCTTTTCCGATCTGCGCATTAGGTCCTTTATTGCAAATACAAAATATAAAAATATTTGCTTAAAAAGTGTTTGAGAAAACGTTACATGCGTGAATTCAATTTAACATAGAAACTCCCATAGACAATTTTCATCGGCTCATAAAACCGGAAGTACTCAATACTATTCAATGAAACTTGGAATATATCTTAATTACATCTATCTAAACAATATATATCCGTCTTAGAACATACCTAAGCTTTTCTGAGTTTTTTATTTTTTCATTCCCCCTTTTCTCAAGTTTGAGGCCTAAAATCTCAAAACTGATAAGAGATAGAAACTCGCCGCCGCTTTACTTTTTAAACAACTCGACATGGTTGATCTAACTCTAAAATTACAACGAATTTCCTTTAAAAATAAAAACAATATATTGATTCATTTAATTTCTACTATTTTGCTTGTGTGAACCGGAAGTACCGGAACCGGAAGTCCAAAACCTTACATACTGGTGACATTTAAAAATGCTATAAGACTATTGTATAGTTATTTCTGAAATCCTTTCCGTTTTAAAAAAATCGCTGACGGAAATTCTGTCGAGAAAAAGAATAATAACTAGACCTATTTTTGTCTCCAACAAAAAGGAAGGGCTTTTCGACAGCCCTTAAAACCCCTTATTTAAATTTATCATATTTTCTCTCAGAATCTGTATATTCAAAATTAGGAAAATAGCATAAGCATATACCCACACGTTAACATTTAAGAAATTAAATGCCCAAAGAAAGACAACTTCAGAATTTTTTATCCAACTATATCGTTTGTTTCCTATAATAAAAGTCCTAAAAATTCATATTTAGGAAAGTACTCATTTAAGATTCAAGAATGTTAGTATGCCAAAAGCTCTAATGCTAATCATTCATTGAGCAAAGCGAGATAACTCTTGAAATTTAATTTTTTTAAATGTGATAAATTTATCATTTTCAGGTCCTTAAAACCCTTATAAGGAGTCAAAAAGTGCCCCCTCGGACCATATTTTTTAAATTGTACTCTTTATTCTGAACTATAAACCGAAAAGATTTTGAAAATCGGATAAACAATGAAAAAGTTACAGCTAAAGAACTGTTTGTAATATTGACCCCTTCAGATCCCTTATTTTTTAGAATTTTTTTACAAGGACCTTTTCCGGTCTGCGCATTAGGTCCCTTATTGCAAATACAAAATATAAAAATATTTGCTTGAAAACTGTTTGAGAAAACGTTACATGCGTGAATTTAATTTAACATAGAAACTCCCATAGACAATTTTCATCGGCTCATAAAACCGGAAGTACTCAATACTATTCAATGAAACTTGGAATATATCTTAATTACATCTATTTAAACAATATATATCCGTCTTAGAACATTCCTAAGCTTTTCTGAGTTTTTTATTTTTTCATCCCCCCTTTTCTCAAGTTTGAGGCTTAAAATCTCAAAACTGATAAGAGATAGAAAATCGCCGCCGCTTTACTTTTTAAACAACTCAACATGGTTGATCTAACTCTAAAATTACAACGAATTTACTTTAAAAATAAAAACAATATAATGATTCATTTAATTTCTACTATTTTGCTTGTGTGAACCGGAAGTACCGGAACCGGAAGTCCAAAACCTTACATACTGGTGACATTTAAAAATGCTATAAGACTATTGGATAGTTATTCCTGAAATCCTTTCCGTTTTCAAAAAATCGCTGACGGAAATTCTGTCGAGAAAAAGAATAATAATAATAACTAGACCTTTTTTTGTCTTCAACAAAAAGTAAGGGCTTTTCGAAAGCCCCAGTTTCCCTTTTTTATTTACAGTGTCAAAAAAAATATCTTTTATCTATTTCCAAATTTTCTAAACGCCTCGGTATAACCAGTTGCTTAGATAGGAATTTATGAGTACTGCAGTGTGAAAAGAAAGATAACTTCAGAATTTAACAAGTAGCTACACCTGTAATTTTCAGAAGAATATTTTCAAAAAATCATTCCTAAGTAAGTATTCATTCCTTGGACGCAAAACTTGGTATGCTAAGAGTATTTATGTTCTACATTCTTAGAGCAAAGCGAGATAACTGTTCCAAGAAATAATTTTGAAATTTAAACAAGTTGTGATCTTTAGGCCCTTCAAACCCCTATAAGGAGTCCAAAAGTGGCCCCTCGGACCATACTTTTTAAAGTGTACTCTTTATTCTAAACTATTAACCGAAAAGATTTTGAAAATCGGATCAATAATAAAAAAGATACAGCAAAAGGACTGTTTTTAATACTGTCCCCTACAGATCCCTTATTTTTCAGAAGTTTTTCTCCAGGACCTTTTCAGGTCTGTGCACTGGGTCCCTTATTGCAAATATTAAATATAAAAATATTTACTTGATAACTGTTTGAGAAAACGTTACACGCGTGAATTCAATTTAACATAGAAACGCCCATAGACAATTTTCATCGGCTCATAAAACCGGAAGTACTCAATACTATTCAATGAAACTTGGAATATATCTTAATTACTTCTATGTTAATAATATTCAGGCGTCAAATAAATTTTTAAAAGTCGTTTGAATTTTTTTGTTTTTTCATCCCCCCTTTTCTAAAGTTTAGGACTTAATATCTCAAAAACGGTAAGAGATAGAAAGTTGCCTACGCTTACAATTTTGTACAACTATCTATGATAAAGGTAATTCTAAAATTTGAATGCTCTACATTAAAAAATAAACAAAGAATTGAGTTTCAAACAATTTTTTGCAAATTTCCTTGTAAAAACCGGAAGAACCGGAACCGGAACTTTAAAACCTTACATTTCATAAATTGATATATTTGCTTTAAGACCAATGTATACTTGTATTAGTATTCCTTCCAGTTTTCAAAAAATCGCTGACAGAAATCTGTCGCAAATAATAATAATAAAAAAAGACAAAAACAATAGGTCTTTTCGACCGAAAGTCGAAAAGCCCTAATAATAATAATAATAACTAGACCTATTTTTGTCTCCAACAAAAAGGAAGGGCTTTTCGACAGCCCTTTAAACCCCTTAATTAAATTTATCGTATTTTCTCTCATAGAATCTGTATCTTAAAAATTAGGAAAATATCATGAGCATATACCCACACGTTAACATTTAAGAAATTAAATGCCCAAAGAAAGACAACTTCAGAATTTTTTATCCAACTATATCGTTTGTTTCCTGAAATAAAAGTTCTAAAAATTCATATATAACAAAGTACTCATTTAAGATTCAAGAGATTTGGTATGCCAAAAGCTCTAATGCTAATCATTCATTGAGCAAAGCGAGATAACTCTTGAATTTTAATTTTTTTGAAATGTGATAAAGTTATCATTTTCAGGCCCTTAAAACCCCTATAAGGAGTCAAAAAGTGGCCCTTTGGACCACGATTTCTAAATTAAACTCTTTATTCTAAACTAATAACTGAAAAGAGTTTGAAATTTGGATAAGTAATAAAAAAGTTATAGCTAAAGGGCTGATTTTAATACTGACCCCTTCAGGTCCCTTATATTTCGGAATTTTTTTCCTCAGACCTTTTCCGGTCTGCGCATTTAGTCCCTCATTACAAGTACAAAATATAAAAATATTTGCTTAAAAACTGTTTGAGAAAACGTTACATGCGTGAATTCAATTTAACATAGAAACTCCCATAGACAATTTTCATCGGCCCATAAAAACGGAAGTACTCAATACCATCCAATGAAACTTTAAATATATCTTAATTACGTCTAATTTAACAATATCTATCCTAATCATTTATTGAGCAAAGCGAGATAACTCTTGAATTTGAATTGTGATAAAGTTATCAGTTTCAGACCCTAAAAACCCTTAGAAGGAGTCAAAAAGTGCCCCCTCGGACCATTTTTTTTAATTTGTACTCTTTATTCTGAACTATAAACCGAAAGGACTTTGAAAATCGGATAAACAATAAAAAAATTACAGCTAAAGGACCGTTTTTAATATTGACCCCTTCAGATCCCTTATTTTTTAGAATTTTTTTACAAGGACCTTTTCCGGTCTGCGCATTAGGTCCCTTATTGCAAATGCAAAATATAAAAATATTTGCTTGAAAACTGTTTGAGAAAACGTTACATGCGTGAATTCAATTTAACATACAAACTCCCATAGACAATTTTCATCGGCTCATAAAACCGGAAGTACTCAATACTATTCAATGAAACTTAGAATACATCTTAATTACATCTATTTGAACAATATCTATCCGTCTTAGAACATTCCTAAGCTTTTCTGAGTTTTTTATTTTTTCATCCCCCCTTTTCTCAAGTTTGAGGCCTAAAATCTCAAAACTGATAAGAGATAGAAACTCGCCGCCGCTTTACTTTTTAAACAACGCGACATGGTTGATCTAACTCTAAAGTTACATCGAATTTCCTTTAAAAATAAAAACAATATATTGATTCATTTAATTTCTACTATTTTGTTTGTGTAAACCGGAAGTACCGGAACCGGAAGTCCAAAACCTTACATACTGGTGACATTTAAAAATGCTATAAGACTATTGTATAGTTATTTCTGAAATCCTTTCCGTTTTAAAAAAATCACTGACGGAAATTCTGTCGAGAAAAAGAATAATAACTAGAACTTTTTTTGTCTTCAACAAAAAGTAAGGGCTTTTCGACAGCCCTATTATCCCTTTTTAATTAAATGTTCAAAAAAAAATTATTCTCAAAGTTTTTTCCAAGTGTTCTAAACGCCTTGGTATCCCCAGTTGCTTGGATATGATCTTATGAGTAGTGCAATGTGAAAAGAAAGATAACTCCAGAATTTTACAGGTAGCTACACTTCTAATTTCCAGAGGAATATTTTCAAAAAATCATTGTGAAGTAAGTATTCCTTCCTCGGACACAAAACTTGGTATGCCTATAGTATGTATGCTCTACATTCTTACAACAAAGCGAGATAACGCTTACTAAAAAAAAATTTGAAATTTCAACAACTGATGATCTTTGGGCTTTCAAAACCCCTATAAGGAGTCAAAAAGTGGCCCCTCGGAGCATAATTTTAAGATTGTACTCTTTATTCTGAACAATAAACTGAAAAGATTTTGGTAATTAGATGAAAGGTAAAAAAGTTACAGCTAAAGGGCTGTTTTGAACGTTGGCCCCTGCAGATCCCTTATTTTTTCGAATTGTCTACCCAAAAACTTTTCCGGTCTGCGCATTGGTTGTGTCATTATTAAAAAAAAATGTTGTAATAATTACTCCAAAACTTTTTGAGAAAACGTGACACGCGTGATTTTAGTTTAACATTGAAACTCCCATAGACAATTTTTCATAGGCTCATAAAACCGAAAGTACTCAATATTTTTTATTCAAACTTGGAATATATGTTTAATAGTTCTATCTGAACAATGTTTTGGCGTCTTATAAAAATTTGAAGGGTTTTTGAAATTTTTTTGGCTTTACATCCCCCCTTTTCTCAAGTTCGAGCCTTAATATCTCAAAAATGGTAAGAGATAGAGGAATGCCCACGCTTACGATTTTGTACAACTGGACAAGATGCATCTAATTCTTAAATTTGAATGCTCTAACTCAAAAAATAATAAAGATATTATGTTTCAATGAATTTTTAGTATTTCCTTTCTCAAAACCGGAAGTGCCGGAACGGGAAGTCCAAAACCTTACATACGCGTGTCATATAAAGGTGCTTTAAGATTATAGCATTCGTGTTTTAATATGTTTTTCCGTTTTCAAAAAATCGCTGACGAAACTTTGTCGAGTATAAGAATAATAATAAACAGAAGAATAACTAGAATTTTTTTTGTCTTCAACAAAAAGTAAGGGCTTTTCGACAGCCCCATTATCCCTTTTTAATTAAATGTTCAAAAAAAATTATTCTCTAATTTATTTCCAAGTGTTCTAAACGCCTTGGTATCTCCAGTTGCTAAGATAGGAACTTATGAGTAGTGCAATGTGAAAAGAAAGATAACTCCCGAACTTTACAGGTAGCTACACTTCTAATTTCCAGAGGAATATTTTCAAAAAATCATTTTGAAGAAAGTATTCATTCCTGGGACACAAAACTTGGTATGCCTATAATACTTATGCTCTACATTCTTACATCAAAGCGAGATAAATCTTACTAAAAAACATTTTGAAATTTCAACCAGTGATGGTCTTTGGGCCCTCCAAACCCCTATAAGAAGTCAAAAAGTGGTCCCTCGGACCATAATTTTAAGATAGAACTCTTTATTTTAAACAATAAACTGAAAAGATTTTTAATATCGGATGAAAGGTAAAAAAGTTACAACTAAAGGGCTGTTTTAAACGTTGGCCCCTGCAGATCCCTTATTTTTTCGAATTGTCTACCCAAAAACTTTTCCGGTCTGCGCATTGGTAGTGTCATTACACAAAATAAATATTGTAATTTTTACTTACACACTTTTTGAGAAAACGAATGACGCGTGATTTTAGTTTAACACTGAAATTCCCATAGACGATTTTCATCGACTTATAAAACCGGAAGTAGTCAATATTTTTTACTGGAACTTAAAATATATCTTAATTACTTTATTCTTAATAATGTCAAGGCGTCAACTATAATTTTTAATTTCATTTGAATTTTTTTAATTTGTTCACCCCCCTTTTCTAAAGTTTGAAGCCTTAAATCTCAAAAACGGTAAGATATAGAAAAATGTCTACGCTTACAAATTTGTACATCTAGCCATGATGCATTTAATTCTAAAATTTGATTGCTCTAACTCAAAAAATAAACAAAATATTTTGTTTAAAATATTTTTTACAATTTTCCTTGTAAAAACCGGAAGTACCGAAACCGGAAATCCAAAACCTTACATTCCATAGATTGATAGATTTGCTATAAGATCCATGCATAATTGTATCGTCGTGTCTTCTAGTTTTCATAAAATCACTGACAAAAAACTGTCGAGTATAATAATAATAATAAACTAGAACTTTTTTTGTCTTCAACAAAAAGTAAGGGCTTTTCGACAGCCCCATTAGCCCTTTTTAATTAAATGTTAAAAAAAAATTATTCTCTAATTTATTTCCAAGTGTTCTAAACGCCTTGGTATCTCCAGTTGCTTAGATAGGAACTTACGAGTAGTGCAATGTGAAAAGAAAGATAACTCCAGAACTTTACAGGTAGCTACACTTCTAATTTCCAGAGGAATATTTTCAAAAAATCATATTGAAGAAAGTATTCATTCCTGGGACACAAAACTTGGTATGCCTATAGTACTTATGCTCTACATTCTTACAGCAAAGCGAGATAACTCTTACTAAAAAACATTTTGAAATTTAAACAAGTGATGATCTTTGGGCCTTCCAAACCCCTATAGGGAGTCAAAAAGTGGCCCCTCGGACCATAATTTTAAGATTGTACTTTTTATTCCTAACCTTAAACTGAAAAGATTTTTAAAATTGGAAGAGGAATAAAAAAGTTACAGCTAAAGTGCTGTTTTGTACGTTGGCCCTTGCAGATCCCTAATTTTCTCAAATTGTCTACCCAAAAACTTTTCCGGTTTGCGCATTGTGTGTACCATTATACATCTGAAATATCGTAATGTTAACTTGAAAACTTTTTGAGAAAACGAACGACGCGTGATTTTTGTTTAACATTGAAACTCCCATAGGTGATTTTCATCGACCTATAAAACCGGAAGTAGTCTATATATGTCAATGAAACTCGGAATGTACGTTTATTACTTCTATCCTAACAAGAGTAAGGTATAATTTAAATTTTTAAAGGTCATTTGAATTTTTTTGTTTTTCATCCCCCCCTTTTCTAAAGTTTAGGATTTAATATCTCAAAAACGGTAAGATATAGAAAGTTGTCTACGCTTACAATTTTGTACAACAAGACAAGATGCATCTAATTCCAAAAGCTGAACGTTCTAATTCAAAAACTAAACAAAATATTGCGTTTCGTTCAATTTTTACAATTTTCCTTATATAAACCGGAAGTACCGTAACCGGAAGTTCAAAACCTTACTTTCCATAGATTAATATATTTGCTGTAAGACCGTTGCATAATTGTATCTATATACCTTCCAGTTTTATAGAAATCGTTGACAAAAAACTGTCGAGAAAATAATAATAATAAAAAAAGACAAAAACAATAGGTCTTTTCGACCGAAAGTCGAAAAGCCCTAAAAAAGACAAAAACAATAGGTCTTTTCGACCGAAAGTCGAAAAGCCCTAACTAGAACTTTTTTTGTCTTCAACAAAAAGTAAGGGCTTTTCGACAGCCCCGTTATCCCTTTTTAATTAAATGTTCAAAAAAAAATTATTCTCTAATTTATTTCCAAGTGTTCTAAACGCCTTGGTATCTCCAGTTGCTAAGATAGGAACTTATGAGTAGTGCAATGTGAAAAGAAAGATAACTCCAGAACTTTACAGGTAGCTACACTTCTAATTTCCAGAGGAATATTTTCAAAAAATCATTTTGAAGAAAGTATTCATTCCTGGGACACAAAACTTGGTATGCCTATAGTACTTATGCTCTACATTCTTACATCAAAGCGAGATAACTCTTACTAAAAAACATTTTGAAATTTCAACCAGTGATGGTCTTTGGGCCCTCCAAACCCCTATAAGAAGTCAAAAAGTGGCCCCTCGGGCCATAATTTTAAGATTATACTCTTCATTTTGAACAATAAACTGAAAAGATTTTTAATATCGGATGAAAGGTAAAAAAGTTACAACTAAAGGGCTGTTTTGTACGTTTGCCCCTGCAGATCCCTTATTTTTTCGAATTGTCTACCCAAAAACTTTTCCGGTCTGCGCATTGGTAGTTTAATTACACAAAAGAAATATTGTAATTTTTACTTACACACTTTTTGAGAAAACGAATGACGCGTGATTTTAGTTTAACACTGAAATTCCCATAGACGATTTTCATCGACTTATAAAACCGGAAGTAGTCAATATTTTTTACTGGAACTTAAAATATATCTTAATTACTTTAATCCTAATAATGTCGAGGCGTCAAATATAATTTTCAATTTCATTTGAATTTTTTTATTTTGTTCACCCCCCTTTTCTAAAGTTTGAAGCCTTATATCTCAAAAACGGTAAGATATAGAAAAATGTCTACGCTTACAAATTTGTACATCTAGCCATGATGCATTTAATTCTAAAATTTGATTGCTCTAACTCAAAAAATAAACAAAAAATTATGTTTAATATATTTTTTACAATTTTCCTCGTAAAAACCGGAAGTACCGAAACCGGAAATCCAAAACCTTACATTCCATAAATTGATAGATTTGCTATAAGATCCATGCATAATTGTATCGTCGTGTCTTCTAGTTTTCATAAAATCGCTGACAAAAAACTGTCGAGTATAATAATAATAATAAAAAAAGACAATAACAATAGGTCTTTTCGACCGAAAGTCGAAAAGCCCTAAAAAAGACAATAACAATAGGTCTTTTCGACCGAAAGTCGAAAAGCCCTAACAATAGGTCTTTTCGACCGAAAGTCGAAAAGCCCTAATAACTAGAACTTTTTTTGTCTTCAACAAAAAGTAAGGGCTTTTCGATAGCCCCATTATCCTTTTTTAATTAAATGTTTAAACAAATCATTCTCTAATTTATTTCCAAGTGTTCTAAACCTCTTGGTATCCCCAGTTGTTTAAATAGGAAATTATGAGTAGTGCAATGTGAAAAGAAAGATAACTCCAGAACTTTACAGGTAGCTACACTTCTAATTTCCAGAGGAATATTTTCAAAAAGTCAAATTGAAGAAAGTATTTATTCCTGGGATACAAAACTTGGTATGCCTGTAGTACTTATGCTCTACATTCTTACATCAAAGCGAGATAACTCTTACTAAAAAACATTTTGAAATTTCAACAAGTGATGATCTTTGGGCCCTCCAAACCCCTATAAGGAGTCAAAAAGTGGCCCCTTGGATCATTATTTTAAGATAGAACTCTTTATTTTAAACAATAAACTGAAAAGATTTTTAAAATCGGATGAAAGGTAAAAAAGTTACAGCTAAATGGCTGTTTTGCACGTTGGCCCCTGCAGATCCCTAATTTTCTCGAATTGTCTACCCAAAAACTTTTCCGGTCTGCGCATTGGTAGTGCCATTACACAAAAGAAATATTGTAATTTTTACTTACAAACTTTTTGAGAAAACGAATCACGCGTGATTTTAGTTTAACATTGAATTCACATATACATTTTTTCATAGGCTCATAAAACCGGAAGTACTCAATATTTTGTATTCAAACTTGGAATATATGTTAAATAGTGCTATCTGAACAATGTTTAGGCGTATTATAAAATTTCTATGGTTTTTTTTAATTTTTTTTCTTTTGCACCCCCCTTTTCTCAAGTTTGAGCCTTAATATCTCAAAAATGGTAAGAGATAGAGGAATGACTACGCTTACGATTTTGTACAACTGGACAAGATGCATCTAATTCTTAAATTTGAATGCTCTAACTTAAAACATAATAAAGATATTACGTTTCAATGAATTCTTAGTATTTTCCTTGTCAAAACCGGAAGTGTCGGAACCGGAAGTCCAAAACCTTACATACGCGTGTCATCAACAATTGCTATAAGACTATTGAATTATTGTTAAAATATTCCTTTCCGTTTTCAAAAAATCGCTGACGGAAATTCTGTCGAGAATATAGAATAATAATAATAAAACATCAGAATAACAATAGGTCTTTTCGACCGAAAGTCGAAAAGCCCTAATAACTAGAACTTTTTTTGTCTTCAACAAAAAGTAAGGGCTTTTCGACAGCCCCATTATCCCTTTTTAATTAAATGTTCAAAAAAGATTTATTCTTTATTTTATTTCCAAGTGTTCTAAACGCCTTGGTATCTCCAGTTGCTTAGATAGGAACTTATGAGTACTGCAATGTGAAAAGAAAGATAACTCCAGAACTTTACAGGTAGCTACACTTCTAATTTCCAGAGGAATATTTTCAAAAAATCATTTTGAAGAAAGTATTCATTCCTGGGACACAAAACTTGGTATGCCTATAGTACTTACGCTCTACATTCTTACATCAAAGCGAGGTAACTCTTACTAAAAAACATTTTGAAATTTCAACAAGTGATGGTCTTTGGGCCCTCCAAACCCCTATAAGGAGTCAAAAAGTGGCCCCTCGGACCATAATTTTAAGATAGAACTCTTTATTTTAAACAATAAACTGAAAAGATTTTTATTATCGGATGAAAGGTAAAAAAGTTACAGCTAAAGGGCTGTTTTGCACGTTGGCCCCTGCAGATCCCTAATTTTCTCGAATTGTCAACCCAAAAACTTTTCCGGTCTGCGCATTGGTAGTGCCATTACACAAAAGAAATATTGTAATTTTTACTTACACACTTTTTGAGAAAACGAATCACGCGTGATTTTAGTTTAACATTGAAACTCCCATAGACATTTTTTCATAGGCTCATAAAACCGGAAGTACTCAATATTTTTTATTCAAACTTGAAATATATGTTAAATAGTGCTATCTGAACAATGTTTAGGCGTCTTATAAAATTTTTATGGTTTTATGAATTTTTTTTTCTTTTTCATCCCTCCTTTTCTCAAGTTTGAGCCTTAATATCTCAAAAATGGTAAGAGATAGAGGAATGACTACGCTTCCGATTTTGTACAACTGGACAAGATGCATCTAATTCTTAAATTTGAATGCTCTATCTTAAAAAATAATAAAGATATTACGTTTCAATAAATTCTTAGTATTTTCCTTGTCAAAACCGGAAGTGTCAGAACCAGAAGTTCAAAACCTTACATACGCGTGTCATCAACAATTGCTATAAGACTATTGAATAATTGTTTAAATATTTCTTTCCGTTTTCAAAAAATCGCTGACGAAACTTTGTCGAGAATAAGAATAATAAAAAACAGAAGAATAACAATAGGTCTTTTCGACCGAAAGTCGAAAAGCCCTAATAATAAAACATCAGAATAACAATAGGTCTTTTCGACCGAAAGTCGAAAAGCCCTAATAATAATAAAACATCAGAATAACAATAGGTCTTTTCGACCGAAAGTCGAAAAGCCCTAATAATAATAAAACATCAGAATAACAATAGGTCTTTTCGACCGAAAGTCGAAAAGCCCTAATAATAACTAGAACTTTTTTTGTCTTCAACAAAAAGTAAGGGCTTTTCGACCTCCCTCATGTTTAAAATAATGTTTAGATCTTAATAGAATAATAAATTCGTTTAAACTCTAATAAACGCTTTGATAAAACTGAATTTCCATTTATGATTTGTAATGTCACCAAGACAAACTGATATAAAATTTGTTGCAACCATCACATATAATGGTATATATTAAATTTTTGGATTGACATGACATGTCCGAATTAATATACCATTATATATGATGATTGCAACAAATTTTATATCGGTGAAACAGGGACAACATTAAGAACAAGAATCCGGGTGCATAAACAGCAAATTAAAGACCCAGAGTACCGGAAAATAAAACTCAGCGAGCACATCGATGTATGCGGAGGCGGGCAATTTAAAGTGTTTCCTTTTTATAAACTTTTTACAGAGAGTGCAACGGAAAGAAGAGAAAAAGAAAAACATTTTATTCAAACTTTAAAACCTTGCCTCAACAGACTGCTATAATTTAACTTTTTTTATGTATTGTGTATATATTTCATTGAATTACCCTATAGATTACGCGGCAATATCCCTCTACTACGTTAACTTTAACTATGACGTCATTGTATTGTAGACGTCACCAAGTAACGTAATTGTGTTTTTAAAAACGTCTGAAGATTGAATGAAAGCGCTAACGTTTTACTCTGTGTTGTCTTTCATTTTTCAAATTTTATATATATATATATATATATATATATATATATATATATATATATATATATATATATATAAAAGACTTTTTCTAATATAAACATAAACTGAATTTCTGGGTTTGTTAAGAAGCTCAGAAAATTGTCAATTCAAGTGCTTCATGGTAACTATAGTATGTTGGAATCATTGATACTCTTGCATTTATATCTTTGCCATACACGTGATCTATCATGGTTCCACCATCAGTTGTTATTTCCGTTACTAGTTGAGTATATCCATTTCTTTCCATTAACTGCTTAATCGAAGAGATGCCATTGTTTATGTTTTGATTAAAATCGCCCATAATAAGGCAAGGAAGATTCAAAGTCTGAACAAATACTAACATTTTATTCATCGTTTTCAAAAAACATTCAACAGCATACGATGAAGGTCGGTACAATGTAATAAATAATACATTACTCGCTTTAAAAGCTATATATTCTAGATTTTCAATAGGTAAAATAACTCGTTCATACTGGCATTGTCTGTTAAGCTTTCTGTAGACACATACTCCTCCTTTGCCCTGAGCTTGTATTGCATTGTCTGAAGTGTATGCATTTCTGCGAAGTTGATGGACTGATGAAAACAAATTCAATTCCGTATCAGGAGTTATTTCATTTGTCACCCATGTTTCTACTAAACAAATGAAATCAATACTTCGGTTTCTTAAAGTAATCTTAAGATCCTCTAAATGGTTTCGCAAACCCTCTATATTGTGATACAGCACTGTCAGTCTCTTTTCAGTCACCTCTTTGTCTATGTCAAGAAACTGATGCATAGAGGCCAGACATTCCGGGATACATGGATTTGAATATATTGACTTTTCATTAAAATCTCGCAATGTCAAACCTTCAAGGGAAGTTACACGACTTAAGGCAACATAAGCTTGTCCTGGTTGAAAAATCTTTTTCAATGACACAACTGCTTTAGAAACGGTTAAACCTTGCACTTTATGAACAGAACATGCCCAGGCGAGTTTTAATGGAAACTGTTTTCTAACAATGTTACTGTTTTTCCCTACCATCTCTTCTACTCGCTCCATGAGTACTCTAATTTCGTTATTTACTTTTGTTCCACGTCGCTTACCAACACTTTTGTTGTCAAAACATACTTCTACCAACTTCACTTCTGATGCATTCGTAGACTTTCCATGTACCAATTTTGTAACAGTTCCAAATGCACCGTTAACTAAACCGTCTGCAATATCAATGTTATAAATCAGCATAACCCGTGCACCAACACATATCTGAAGCTCTTTCACTAACCTAAATTGATTTTTTACCGACGAAAGCGCATTTCCTTTCTCTTCTCCACGTGAAGACTTTTGTTTGATACAGTCTTCCGCTCTTAAAACCGTTGGTTCTATTTCATTGTTTGAACATAGTGAAGCTAATGCTTGTGCATTGAATTCATTGACTTGAGCATTTGTCGAAAATATATGCAATGCGTTAATAATTTCGTCATTTTCCCTGCTCTGTAGTAAATCTTTGTCCTCCGAACTTAAGTTTTCCTTCTTAACCTTTATTCTACATCTGTTCAGAAGCTCGGCAAATTGTTTATCTTCTTTTTGTCTCATGATCTCGGTCAAAGTCACAACTTTAAAGGAATCATTCCAAAGATCAAAGTAGCAATCGTGTATGAAAAGAGGCTTTCCCTTAACAGGCGGTAATTGAAAAAAAATCACCAAAGGCTAAAACGCTCACATTTCCAAATGCTGTATAATCTCCAGTTTGTTTTATTTGTCTTAGACGGCCGTGTATGTAAGTCAACAGTTTCTTATCAACCATCGATATTTCATCAATTATCAACAACTTTAGCTGCCCAAGTTTTGTTCTCAGCGTATTTAACTTGTCATCACCAAGTGGTTGATATTCTAATGGCAAAGCGCTGTTTCCAGGTATAGCAAATGTACTGTGAATAGTTGCTCCTCCAATATTAAATGCTGCTACACCCGTTGGTGCCGTTAACAATACTGATATATCGTCTGGATTTGCTAGGGAAGGAGCAAATAATCGAGATAACTCATAGTAAATGCTTTTAATCAAATGGCTTTTCCCAGTTCCAGCACCTCCTGTGATAAAAACTTGTAGTTGCGAAGGTTGTCTTCCACCTATTGTTTCAACACACCATGATTTCAGTTTGTAAAAAATCCTTTGTTGAGTTTCATTCAAAGATCGGATAATCTTTGTGCCCTCATCTTTTGAAATTAAAGGTTGGGAAATTTCAACCGATTTCGAAGACTTTTCTAACAAATCAGGAACTTGCAGCTCTAATTCATTATCGTCGGTTTCTTGAGCTTCTTTCTCAATTATACATTCAAGCCTATCAACTTCTGCTTCTGGACAAATCTGTGACCATGCATTTTCTCGAATACCACCATTTTCAAGTGTTTCTTCAGCCTTTTCTAAGGCATCTATATCCTTTTCAAATGAACTCCGGTTTCTTTCAACAATTTCTGTAACACCTGGAGAGTTATAAAATTCCTCGTAGCTATTTCTTGATTTAAATTCTTCGATTGATCTGTGAGGACAAAATAATTGCAAAATACTGAAATAATATTTCTCAGCGGATTTATCCGGTGAAAATCGGGGGTATCGTATGACAGCTTTTTCAGTTAATGTTCTTTTCTGAATGTAACCCAAGTTCTTCTGCAATAAATGAATGGGGCTTCTTGGATTTTTTGATACCTGCGATGAAGCTAAAACTCTATACTCAGAGCAGAATGCAGCTAAGCACATACTATCAAATTCATTAGAGACGGGTCTTGCAATGTACTTCTCAGTGAGGCTTGACATCCAAATTTCTTCATCTGCATCTGATTTCTTTTCCAAAACTTTTAAAGGTAGACTCATACGAATCGGATTTTCACCTATAGGTATAAACTGAACTTTTCTTGAACATCCTTTTAACTGCAAACTGCAAACTCTGAAAGCAGCTTCTTGTGCACTGACTTCTCTATGATGTAAATATGCGGCTCCAAGTTTCTTCATGGCAGTTTTTGCTTCATGATTACCATCTCTTGCTTCTCTTTGGGTGCAATCCAAAATTTGACTCATTTCTCTTTCTGCTTTTGAAATGTAAGATACTATATAGACCACGCATGCATATGCATCAGTTATATACTGAATGTCCATATTTGCATTCCAACAGGAGAGTAGCTTTGGGTTATACTGATTGATCCACGATTCTTTAGGATTTCGTTTAAGGACAACACAAGTCGACTTTGTTAGATAGTTGTTAGCCTCTTCAAACTGTTCTTGAGTAATACCTAATGTATGGAATAGTTCTTCAGCAACCATCTCTTTTGAGTCATTTTCTTTAATATAATTCCAAATCCTTGATAACAATTCTTTCGATCTATCTTTTCGGTTGGTCTCTTCGATATTGTGACGAATAATTTTATTGTAGTCTTCTTCTGACATATTCAAATCGACAGTCTTGATATTTTCCTGTTGAGGATGACACACAAAAGTTTTTTCTGACGGTGGTCGTGGAAAATTGAATCTACATTCTTTTGAACCCTTTTTACATGACTTCGAATGCGACTTGCTGTGTGTTTGAACGCTCTTAACAATTTCAAATCTTTCATCATCTTCACAAGGAATTTCACAAGTAACATAAGTATCAATAAAGTCAGCTACTTCACAATCAGCATCTGTATGTAATTTAGGCGCATTTTCAATCCAGAATAGACAATGTGTATGTGGAGATCCTCTTTGTTGGAATTCAACTCGATAAAAGTAATCTTTTACTTTTCCGATAGGATTTGCATTTGATAAGATCACTTTCTTGAGAAAAGTTTGAAACCGATTATCAAACATTCGCGAAACAGTTATTGGATTCTTTTTAAGAATTTCCCATTTCTCTGACAGCGTCAGGTCTTCAACATTTCTTAAGTCGTTTTGCTGTTTTAAGATAGCTTCAAATATTTCTGGCCATCTCATTTCAGCAACAGAGAAGGAACAAAACCATGTTGGAAGACCCAGTTTTCTAATCATTGCAAAAAGATCCTTTTGTGTTGTCTGCCAATATGGGGGAGTCCCTCGAATCGGTTTTAGAAATTTGTATCCGTCATCTGATTTAAAAATCTCTTGCAGAGAGTCTTTGTTTTTCAATGACTTCAAAGTTAACTTACTTCCATCAAAACCTTTCTCTGGTGTCTTTCTTAATGCTATTGAAACGTTTGATACCACTTGTTGCAATTCTGTCAAATACTGGGAAAAGAAAATGAAATCGGTATCATTTGCATATCTAGGATCAACATTCAGCAATCTGTTCAAAAGGTATCTGGACAATGTTAAACGGACATCTCTTTCATCGTCAAATATATTCGCACCTGTAGGAAAGTGACATGGAAAGCACTTTGTGTCTATTCCTTTTTCTGTTAAAATGCTAATTGGATTATTTTTTTCACAAGGTGCAAAACAAAATATTTGATCGAAATATTGATCAAGAACCTCTTGACCTAAATCAACTGGCTGGAGACAAGTATCATGTGGCAATGCATGATTTATTTCATCATCAACAGTTTCGCACATTTCTTTCTCGTGAACATGATCCTCATCAGAGTCGTCATTGTCAGCAGTAGACATTTCAATGGGGTTTTCCCAGGTCTCATCAAATTTAAGGTCTTTGTAATATTTATTTGTTTTACATAAATACTCAATTGCTCTTCTGACCTTTTGAGTGTTTATGAACTTGAAATCACAATGACCTTTGTAAGCAAGTTTTCTTTTTAATTTGACTTGAATTAATTGGTTTTCATTTCCAGGTCGTGGCAGTGATTCTACAGTCTCTGAAACATTGCTAGGTACACAAACAACGGGCCCTTGAACACCAAACTGACCTCCTTTAGGTAAAGCCATCATTTTCTTGAATGGAATGATTCTAGAGACAAGGTGACGCTCAACCGAGTTTAATTCTCTTAAAACGTCTGGTACCTCTACGTTTTCTAATTTATTCATAAAACATTCGCCAGGCATAGTACCAGATAGAAGTTTTCTATGGCAAGTGTAGCAGACCCACAGTTTACATCTAGATGAACATACATGATTTTCAGTCCCTGGACATCTTTCTAAATATTCCGTTGATACACATACTTGTCCTAATCCAATCCCGTCTGCGGTTGTATTTTTGTTGTATATTTGAGGTTCGCATATCAAGACTTGTTTTCTAAATAACAGTTTGTAGCATACTGAACAGACATAATCGGGTAACAGTTTCATTTCATTACGAAATTGTTCTTGAACGAAAGGCCATTTCTTTTGATCTTCATTATTTTCTCTTAGTTTGGCATAAACACATTTCTTTATGTTTTTTCGGTGAACTTCGCTTGTTTTATACCGTTCATAAGATGCCCTCTTTACTTTTGTTTTATGATTGTCATTAGTTTTGTACTTTTCTATCGATGCTTTCTGCACGTTGTCTTTATGAACCTTATCAGTTTTGTACTTTTTCACTGAAGCTTCTTGAACATTTGCTCTATGACTGTCGTTATTTTTGTACTTTGTAATTGATGCATCTTTCAGTTTTGTTTGGTAGAGGATATCTGTATTGTACTTTCTTTTCAATGCGTCTTTAGTTGTGTCTTTATAATGTTCATCCAGTTGATACCTTTTTAATGCATAGACTCTTTGTTGCTCTTTTCGTTTATCTATATGACTTGTACGATCAAAGTCATTATTTAGTCTTGCTTTTTTCTTTCTGTAGAGTCTCACTGTTTCTGAACCTTTTCTTCTTTTCCTCATTTTTACAGAGTCGGGAATTTCATCCTGAACAAATATACAACTTTGTTTAAAATCTTCAATATTTGTGTTTTCAGCAAGATTTGGTACCTTTTGATCCATTTTTGAAATCTTTTTTTCTACCCCATTTACCTCAAACTGATCATCGGTTGTTTTTATAAGAGGAAGCTTTTGACATACATTTAATTCTGCAACTCTTACACCAGTGATCTCAAACTGTTCAAACCTAGTAGCATTCATAGAATTTGCCAGCGTTATACAATGCAAACTAAGCTCTTCTGTTGTATTGAACTCAAGAAGAATACAATGTCCACATCCTGACACTTTACCATAACTATCTCTAGAATGGGGATCAAAAACATAAAATGAACTTCTGTTCTTGATAATAATGTATGTGTTCGCTTTGAATGTAACAAAAGCACCATCTGATTCTGCAAGAGCAATATTTAATGCTTCATGAACAGTATAAGTTTGAAAACCAGAATCATGCAGACAATTATTAGAATTGATCAATCCATACAACGAATCATTAAATTCAAACTTAAATTCTTTATTAAAGCATTCGATTTGTCTTGGAATTTCTGCAATTAATACATAATCATTGTGCATGGTAGAGCTATTTAACAATAACTGATACAATTCATTTCCTGTATTCAACACAACATTCATGTCATTAACATTCCAGTCTTTTGTGAGCTTTACTTTACTGTACATCAAGGAAGCTAGACTGTTCAAAACACATTGTTTTCCAGCAGATGCACCGAACTTTGAATGTCCCTGGTGACAGTTACCTTGAAGGATTTTTCTGTCATGTTCACGATTCTCAACCCCTGTGCTACAATGATATGCCTCTTCCACAATGATGTCGTCAGATATTCGACGGCCACTTCCGAATGTCTCGATTTTTCTATCAACTTCTACTTCATGTACAGCTGTTTTTGAAAAAGTACTGTTTAAGGCTGTGCTTGCAGACATCTTTGATACGTTTTCTTCTTGCACATCCACAGAAAGTACAACTTCGTAATGCGCTCGGTAACAATGTTTCAGATAAATAGCCTCAGGTTCTACACTTAATCTGCCGTTTGCTTGCTTTCCTGAAAATCTTGCCCATGATTTGCTATAATCGTCAAAACAAAAATGTCTGTTTGTAGCAAATGAGTTGCAGCAATAATTTCAACTTCTGTAGCCCATGAACCGTTCTTTAGCATTCCTTTTTTTAGAACATAACTGCAGACTGATTGATATCCTGATCTTAAAAAGCTAAAAAATGTACGATCATTCTTCAAAAGATGATTAACAATTGTGCTTCTGATCTTAAAATGATGGCATTCTTCACCGAAGATTGCAAATGATATTGCTCTAAAGAAACAATTTCCATCCCCTATAATAGATTTTGTTCTTGAAGGAGCTGTTAGTACCTTGCCCATAGATACCGATTGTTCTTTAAATCCATTTGCAACAATAAGTGAGCTTACTCGTTTTTTCAACCGTTCTTTTGTGGCGTTTGAAAGTGGACAAAAACTCAATTCGTTATTTTCACTGCCAATTACATACACTTCATCATCCTCCTTTTGTTTTTTTGCGTCTCCTATTTTTTTGGTTTTTGGTTTCTGCTTCAATACATCAATTAATCGAACTTCCAATTTTCCATAGTCTGGTTGTGATAACTGCTGAAGTTTGAGTTCGATTTGATTTTGTATATCGGTTGGAATTGAATAACACCTTTTTTTGACTGCATCGGTGGACACGCCATTCTTAACTTTATCACCCGTTATTTTTCGCTTATGTGACACATTGAATATTTCTTCAGATTTCATCTCATTCTCTATTTTCTCCGCTTTAATTTCATTATGATTAACTGTGCATGCTCCCGTTTTATTCATCAATATAACTTTTCCTTTGACTTTGGTTTGAGGGTTCATTTTCGGTTTATTTGCAGCTTTTGTTTCAATCTCAACTTTAAGTTTCTCTTTATTTTTAAGTATCAGTTTTGTTTCTTTTTCATTACTCACTTTTGTTTCTTTTTTATTGTTTAGCTTTGTTCTTGTTTCAGTTTCATTGCTAAGTTCTGCTTTAGTTTTATTGCTCAGATTTGTTCCTGTTGCATTGTTCAGTGTTGTAATTGTTTCAACTGTCAGTTCCGTTTTAGTTTCATTGGTCAGTTTTATTTCAGTTTCATTGTTCAGTTTGTTTCTTGACTTAGTTGCATTGCTCAGTTCTGCTTCAGTTTCATTGCTCAGTTTTGTTTTTTTAGTTTCATTGGTCAGTTTTGTTCCCGTTTGATTTCTCAGTTTTGTTTTTGATTCAGTTTCATTGTTCAGTTTTGTTTCAGTTTCATTGTCTAGTTTTGTTGTTTCAGTTTCATAGTTCAGTTTTGTTTGAGTTTCATTGTTCAGTTTTGCTCTTGTTTCAGTTTCATGGTTTAGTTTCGTTTCAGTTTCATTGTTCAGTTTTGTTCTTGTTTCAGTTCTTGTTTCAGTTCTTGTTTTTGTTCTTGTTTCAGTTTCATTGTTCAGTTTTGTTCTTGTTTCATTGTTCAGTTTTGTTTTTGTTTCAGTTCTTGTTTCAGTTTTTGTTTCAGTTCTTGTTTTTGTTCTTGTTTCAGTTCTTGTTTTTGTTCTTGTTTTTGTGTCAAGCTTTTTTAAAGAGGACTTGACTAGCCTCTGGCCACTAACTTCGTTAGATTTGGCCTCTGTTCCTGAAAAGGAACAAGGATTTTCTGGGTTTTTTAACGAGTCACCCACCAAACTCAATAACTTCTCAGTCTCTGACTTTGCTTCTCTCCTCTGTTTTGCTTTGGCTGCTTTCTGGGCAGCTGACATTCTTTTTGACCTCATCCTATAAAAGACAAAGAATACAAAATTAAAATTGTTATTAGCGTGATTAATTCAACTTTTATATACTTAAATTACAAGACAAAATATTTCAATATTTCCAGAAAAGTCAACTTTATACACACTTTGTTGTTTCAGAACAACAATCTCCAAACCAATGCCACAAATTTAGTAAAATGGAATTTATTTAATGAAATGTAGCAATATATGTAATTAGACTTTTAGGTCACAATTCTATACTCTAACGTCTACCTGTGATTTCTAAGTTGCATATCAAATAAAGCGACATGTTTTATAATTGTAACTTTATAACTATGTAGAAATTGTTAATTGGTCTTTGGATCCATGTCCAATGAATTCATTGAGGAATATAATATTCAGGCACAAAACAACTGCAAACGCATATTATTACAAAAATATTAAACGACAAAAAACATGTAAGCGGGAACGGTTAGGACTAATTAAAATGGGCCTTCCTTGGGTTTTTCCTCGAAGGGCAATTTTTAGTTCGTTCGTGTTATCCTATTTATACATGCAAAACTGCGGGTATCGTGTATGGCCAGCGTGTTACACTCAAAATACATAATGTATTTCAATATAAATACATTAACTTTCTTTTCCCCTATTAAAGCTGAACACCGCTCGTAAATAGGCACTATCCGCCATATTTCTCTTTCACCACCGTTATCCCTACAACGCCAACATAAGCTTCAGACTTCTTTACAGTTTAAAGTATTTCGCTGTAGAGGTTTCATTTTGTGGAACGTACATCATGCCTCGCCGTGTTACTCGGTCGCGATAAAATTATCAAGTTTTGCGCATTTTTTGAGCCAGTAGAATACTAACGTCAAAGAAACTGGTCAAAATATAATTTACAAACAGAATGTGCACATAGAATTAGAATTAAATGCATAATCCAAAGACCACGAAAGGAATACTACACGTCGGCCACGAGTTTCAGGTGCGCAATCGGGTGTAACGAAATCAAAGGGTTTATATATCAGGTACTTGTATGACGGTGCCTATTTACGAGTGGTGTTCAGCTTTAAATTGCATTGATTGATATTTACGCATATCACAGAAGACCCAATAACCAAATCTGCTGCGTATGAATACAATCCTTCTGTATTTCTTGATTGACTGACTCTCCTCGCGACTTCAAACCTGATTACGACCTTATATTATACTTAAGCTGATTAATATTTCATTGGTGTATTACTATTTCAACAGTTAAATGAATTAAACTGATTAATTTCTTAGTATACCAAAAATAAATTCATCAAATTACAGCATGAAAAATAAAACTGTGTTATCAGAATTTCAATCGCTGTGCACTATTTTTGTCAGAATAATTCGGCTGTTCCAATAGTTCTTCCGTAAATTGCGTATTACTCGTTGAATAAGGCAAATATTTTTTTTAAAAATTGCGGAAAGGGAATAAATGTTATAAAACGTAAATATAAGCATTGAATAATTATTTTTTGAAAGATGTGGTCTCATAACTGCAACGATGCGTGCAAACAAATTTTCATAACGCGCTAGTGCGAGTTTTTCGATTTGTATGCACACACCGTTGCAGTTATGAGACATCTTTTAAAAAATAATGATTCAATGCTTAATTAATTTAATTGTTAACAGCTGTTAAGCATATTGAAAATCAAGACTGATATGAAATTAGACAAACAATAAGGGCCACCTGATTTCCCGCGGATATGCACAATGAGGTCAGTTTCGCTCTTCCTTCATCAATTTTTATGAAAAGGCAATACTTTCCTGGCAGGAAAATAAACAATTAAAAATCTTTATATTTGTAACGCGATAGAATTCACAATTGCAATTTACATAATAAAAGTAACTTTTAAAGTAAACAAATACATGTGTTTTCACTGTCATTCATAATTGACACAAATTATATCGTGTATAGCTTTAAGGTATTCACTACACCGAGACTTATACTTTTTAAGACACTACGTCACAAGATGGCGATTTAAATGTTTTGTTAAACTGTTTGTATCAATCGATTCAGATGTATATCGTCATAGCTCAGTGGTTAAAGTATCAGGCTTGTGAACCGCAGGTAATGAGTTCGAATCCACCTGGGGCTTTTGTTCATGTTTACTGAATGACATTTTTGAAACCATCATTTTTTATCTAAAATTGTACATTTTCTCGCCTCTTTGATATATATAATTCTTATCCATCATTCTTTCTATCATAATCAAGTAAATTTCTGCTGATTTTAGAAACTATTTCAAGGTGTAGTGAGGTACCTTAAATTGACAGCATTATATTTGGTGCAAACAAGTTATAATAGAAAGTTAAAATGTAATTCCTAATCACAAAGCAGGGTGATGAAATAAAACTGTCCATAGATATTCATCAACTTCAGAAGGAGTTTCTTGTTCTCTCTGATGTCCTTTATCATCTTGTTTCGAAAAAACTCCGCATGTGGTAAGCATAGCTATCTAGCAGTTAGGACACAAGTTTGAACTGATCGAGTCATTATGTGTTCGACGATGGTATCCATAATAAAGTTGTTCTTTGATTCATATTCACCCTTGGCTGTCCTTAAGAAATGAAGGATGGCATTCACACTTTAAATCTGAACAGTACTTTTTTCGCAATCATTCATACAATACAGGTCAAAGACACTTTTTTTTATGTTTGTAACTATCCTGTTTGACTTTCCACTCATAATTGCAATACTTGCAAACAAGGTCGTCTTTTGAAGAGAGATCTCTAGACTATCTGCTTTAGATGATAGTGTGAGGGTCCAGGCTTTAAAAAGAATACAATTTTCTTCTACAATTGGTCGATTTGTATTTGGAAAGGATGGCGAGTGTGGTCTGAAAGTATTGAAGGCTTTTATTAGTCAGTAATACAATGAATTATTGAATTAATTGGAAATTATATTAAAAAACAATATTATAACTTTTATGTATTCTTGCACATTTTCTCATTTTTACGTTTGAGAAATCTCGCAATTTGCTGGGATTTCTTTAATTTTATTAACACACAACCCGGGACTCGGGTGGTAATTGACACCTTCGTTCTTCCCAATCTTTATTATGTCTTGCATTCAACAATCACTTGCACATTAATCATGTTAAACATCACGAAATCTTAAAAGGTTAGAATAATATTAATGCACAAACAAAACAAATTGTAATGAAACAATAACGAAATGATGAAAGTTCAAAACTATTTTGGTTTTCCTTTATAAATTTTACACATCAAATCCTAAACAAATCTGAATCAAAACTATTTAAGTAAATGTTTGACCCCATCAAAGAGTTACAATTGTTTCGCTTTTAACAAATTCAAATCAAACATGAAAATGTAATAATAACAAGAGGCCAAGGGGTCGCATCGCTCACCTGAACAACAGTTCCTTATAACATTTTATTTCGAAGCATATGTTATTTCAATTTTTACTTCGAACCCCTTTCTGGGGCCCCAGCATTGGTCCGATATTTATGGTTGGCTTAAACAATTTAAAATGTACACTATTTGTAGATCCTTGCATAGTAATTTCACAAATTGTAGCATTATAGTTCTCGAGTAAAAATTTCTAAAAAACTTTTCCAAATATATTTCCATGTTAAACTCTGAACCCCTCTTGGGGCCCCAGTATTAGTCCAGTTGTCACAGCTTCTACATTATTTAAGGATGCTTGCATAGTAATCTCACAAATTGAAGCATTGTAACTCTCTAGAAACATATTTGGAAACATTTTCCCTATATATGTTAAACTTTGAACCCCTCTTGGTGCCCCAGTATTAGATCGAGGGACACAGCTTTAATAATTTAGAATCTACACTCTTTGAGGATGCTTACGTAGTTATCTGACAAACTGAAGCACTGCAGTTCTCAAGAAGAAGATTTTTAAACATTTTCCACATATACTTATACATTAAACTTTTAACCCATCTTTGGTCTCCAGTATTAGTCCCGGGGTAACTATTATACAACTGAAAAGCTGTCAATGTGACAACAAACCGGGTTTTCTTTTATGTGAACTGTATCCATAATCCATGTCAACCCGTATCCAGTGAAATGGAGTACCCTATATGCAACATTTTGCACAAAAATGACTAAATTCAAAAGCTAGAATTTTTTTCATAAATTATTGGAAATCAAAATCCTAGCAATATGGACACCTCTGATATATGTACAATTGATCTGCAAAAGAACAGCTTCCTATCTTGAGAACTGTAGGAGCAGTTATCCCTACAATGTGGGTACCCTATATGCAAAATTTTGCCAAAAAATGACCAAGTTCAAAAGCAGGTATTTTTTTATAAATTATCAGAAATCAAAATCCTTGCAATATGCACACCTATGATATATGTACAATTGATCGGCAAAAGAATAATTTCTTATCTTGAAAACTGTAGGAGGAGTTATCCGTACAATGAGGGTACCCTTATGGCAGCCGCCCGCCCGCCATTTTCACCATTTTAATAACCGGATTTTTTCGATAGAAAACCCGGTTAAAAACTATCGCATCTACATTATCCAAGGTTGTATGCATAGTAATTTCACAAATTGTAGCATTGTAGTACTCAAGAAGAAGTTTTTTTTAACATTTTACCTTATATTTCTACATCAAACTTTGACCCCTCTTGGGGCCCAAGTATAAGTCCGGGGTCACGATTTTACCAATTAAGAATCTACATTAGCTATGCATAGTAATCCGACAAACTGAAACATTGTAGTTATAGAGAAGAACATTTTTAAACATTTCCTTTGCGTATCTTAAAATGTTAAAGTTTGAATACCCATTATTAGTCCGGTAATCACTTTTTTTTACAAATTAGATTCTACATTATTTAAGGATGTATATATAGTAATATCCCAAACTGTTGTATTGTAGTTCTCAAGAAGATTTTTAACATTTTCCTATATGTTAAATTTGAACCATGGCTGGGGTCCCACTTTTTGTCCGGGGGTCACAATTTTTACAATTTAGAATCTTAACTATATATACAAGCTTTTGTGTAAATATTGGCATTTTTGGTGCAATGGTTCTTGAGAGGAAGATTTTTAAGACACACATCTTTTACTCACTGTTTTCCAATGATTTCTCTTTTTAAAGGGTCGTGCCTTTTATTTTAACAATCCATTATCCTCTTTCCATACAGAGGCTTTGTACCAAGTTTAAATTTGGCCCAGTGGTTTATGAGAAGATGTCGAAAATGTGATAAGTTTACAGACTGATGGACAGACGACAGGTGATCAGAAAAGCTCATTTGAACCTTCAGTTCAGGTGAGCTAAAAACTAAAAAAATTTAGTTCCTTAAGAGATCTTGAAGGATTTTGTTTTACTGTGTGTGTGTGTGTGTGTGTGTGATCCCAAAATTGCTCTTAACCTGACCCTGACGAATCATAATATAAATAGAACTTTATTTTAAAATATATTAAATATTGAGCAAATTCATTCATTTCAAAATACTATAGTAACTTCCTCTTGGTAATCAACAAACTTACAGACAGATGGACACTGAACAATATGAGATCAGAAAAGCTCTGTAAGTTAAATAATTTAAGAGCCCATGCACCACACCCGTAACCCAAACAATATTTATTGTACATGTACATAAACATGTACTTTTTGAAATCATGAAACACATTCTTCTTAAAGATTGTTGAATCCTTCCTGCAGCTCATGTATATACCTGAGGTCATGGTTTAAACAAATACATAGAATCATTGGTGTTTCATGACTGTTTACGACACCATTTCTATTTTCATTTACATGATACATGTAATATTACCTTTGAAAAGAGCTATGCTATGTAAAGTGTTTTCAATTCAAAATTCTATTCTATTTCTATTTTCATAACAATGGTTTTTACAAAGTCTAGTTTAATTTAGTAATAAACTGACAAACAGACAATAAGTGATCATAAAAGCTCACTTAAATATTCAGTACAATTAAATTGATGATCATATGACAACATCTAATGAACAATCTACATGTATTAACAAATAATTGAAATACTACCTACCTGATAAAAAATTGAAATGGTCAAGTTACACTGGATTAATCAACTTCATAATCTTCGTGTTGTTTTCATTTAAACTTCTGTGCTGCCAAAATAAGATTTTTCTTGTCGGCCAAATGTTACCCGAATGGTGTCCATTTTGGTTTGTGAAAGAACCCGTAATAAGAAGACAAAGTGCCTTTATTGAATTTTATAAAAAATATTAAAAATCCTTAAACCCAAAGCTGCTTAGTCTAATTGAAATAAAATTCTGTTTACGCTTTTAACGACAGTTATGCCACTCATGTTATAAGAGAGTGTATAATAATAGGAATTGCAGTAGTTCTCCCGGTTATCAAGCCATATTTCATTAAAACAAGAGACCCATGGGCCACATCGCTCACCTGAGCAACAGTAGACATGATAAAATCAGTTTTATGGAGTCATTATACAAATATGTACCATAATGCATGCAGATCCTGTATAAATAAAAATTCATTCTTTCCCCCTGGCTATTCTTATGTTTATAATTAAGTCCCTTTTCTAAAAGGATGATGTAAAAATCACATCACATGTTGAGCAGTGCAGTTCTCAAAAAGATTCAAAACAATTGTTTATATATGGGATATAAATTTAAAAAGTTGACCCCCCCCCCCCCCCCCATTGTGGCCCAACCTTAACCCTTGGGATCGTGATTTGTACAAACTTGAATTTACCGTACCCGAGGAAGCTTCCAAACAAATTTCGGGTTTTGCGACCAAACCCTCCATGGGGACCATGATTTCAACAAACTTGAATCTACTCTATCTGAGGATGCTTCAACACAAGTTTCAGTTTTCCTGACTGATTAGGTTCTTAGAAGAAGATTTTGAAAGATTTACTCAATATATTAACATGTAAATATTTGACCCACCAATGGTGCCCCCACCCTATCCCCAGGGGTCATGATTTAAACAACTTTGAATCTACACTAGCTGATAATGCTTCCACATAAATTTAATTTCCTGCCTGATTAGTTTTTGAAAGATTTACTGTATATATTCCTATGTTAAAATTTGACCCCCCCCCCCATTGTGGTCCCACCCTTCCTCTGGGGGTCATGATTTTCACAACTTTTAACTTACACTACCTTAGGATGTTTACATATAGGTTTTAGCTTTCCTGGCCAAATGGTTCTTGGAAAGATTTTTCAAAATTTTTAATTTTTTTTTCAATAATTCCTATTTATCTACCTTAAAAAAAAGGTGGGGTCCTTAATTTTTACAACTTTGAATCCCCTTTGCCTGAGGTGCTTTGTGCCAAGTTCAAATTGGCCCAGTGGTTCTGGAGAAGATGTTGAAAATGTAAAAAGTTTATTGACAGACACACAGAAAGAGGAAAAGACTGACGACAGACAAAATGCGATCAAAAAAGCTCATTGAGCTTATAGTGTAGGTGAGCTTAAAAGTTATTAACCAATAGTTGTTACATTTTATTAATTCTAATGTGCATTAATTATATTTTATTAAATTAAATATAAAATAAATATTTTTATTTGCACTTCTAATTTATATCCCATTTGGGCTTTTATATCCCAAATACCTATTACATCTGTTACACTAGTTATGTAGTAGTCAGTCAAGTTCCTAACCTACCCAGTTGCATCTACCTGATCTTGTCTTGTCTATGTCCTACATGCATGTACCATGCAAATTCCATGTTCATCTTAAGGACACCTCTTGTGTAAAAGGCAGTGTACGCCATATTTCTGTTTGATTGCCGCTATTCTTACAACACCTATATAAAAGTCGCAGACTTCTTACTTACACTAACATTTGCTGAAAAGTCATCTTGTCTGAAAATTAGAAAGCTTATGCTATTATGAGAAAAAGTATACCACACTTTGCCAATTCCATTGAGGTTTAAGAAAAATATGGCCTTTTAAGTGAACCCACCATTTCCACTTTCCTCTATTTAACACAGATTCATAGGGCTCACCTTAAATAAAGCATCTTTACATAATCTTTTAGAGGTCAATTGTTGATCAACCTCCTTAAATAAGAAAGCTTATCCAATACTACATACATCTACATAATATTATCATGATAAAAGCATCACATCACTTAGAAATACCTTTACATGTATACCCTCCCCCTATCTTTTGATTTTCATAAGAAGCATTAGTTTGAACACTTTAACCTAATATTATGAAACTTGTGGCAATTTTCTTGAATCATTTCTCACACATATTTGAAAACAACCATCACTGATATTGAAAATTGATCATTTTGGTAAATTGATCATTTGTAGCATTTTTATTCACAAAAAGACATGCCACCCTACATGTGATTTCTTGTCTCCATGAAAAAGTAAGCTTATAATCATATTTAGTGAATATCTCATCTATTCTGGTTTCTAGCCTCCTTTTAACTTTGCTAAAACAGTAAGACCTACAAGTGTGATGTCTGCCTTCAATTAAAATCAAATTTTACATGTTTTTCTACATTTTTGATGCATATATACAATAAAAGGGTAAAGATATGTTGTTTCTTGGTCAAATGTACATTTACATATTCTACATGTAATGGTTTGATAACTGCATTTGTTTACATGTAAACTTCATTTGAAAGAAAAATATGCTGTTGTAAAAAAATTGGGTAATATAAGTCAGGTTGCCTAATGTTATTTCATAAAATCAGACAGCAAAATTGCTGCAAATTTATGAATTTAATGATTGAAATGATCAAAACTGTTTAAAAGTATTTATTATTTTCTCAGTAATTAACTTAAGCCTATTAATTGTCATCAGGATAGGTAATACCTACTTTCTAAGCCAATTTACTCTAGTGGTGGTCATTTTACGCATTTAATGAGACAGTACAGCACATCTTTTTAAAAAACCGACTTGAAAAATTTTTCTGATCAGGTTTGGTATTTTTGTACTACTCATAAATGTCTAAAGGACTATATATGATATGGGCCCAAATTGGTCCCCTAAAATGAAATCATCATTTTAATGTAATTCTTTGTTTTCTTTGGACAGATATATATGTGTTGTTTTTACATTCTGTTCATTTTGAGTGCCCAAAATTTAGAATTATGATACCATAAAGATCATACATAATACAAAAGTAAATAACTAAAATGGAACAATTTGATGCCATTTTAGTTTTGATGGAGAGAACTTTCACGAAGGAGGTGCCCAGGAACTAATTAATTTCAGAAAGTGTAGGGCGAATTAACCAGATACTTTGGATCTGACAACTTTGGTTAAGGAAGGAGTCTTCTAGTTATGAAACAAATTACTTCTTATACCCGGTAATAAGAAATTCATGAAATTTTGACACAGTTAAACAGATCATATTACCAAATGATTCTATCAGTTTACACAAATTTGACCTTTTTGTTTTCGCACAAAGGTCAGGTCAAGGTCACTACCTTTTTCCTCAATGTAAAGGATGATAAAAATAAGTGTAGCTCTTTGTAGTTCTGTAGACATTTTTTTAAGATTTGAAGATTCTATTCTTCGATGAAATGATAGAATATCAGAATGTCTTTCAGCTTATACTACTAAATTGGAATAAATATTTATACTTAAATTGATATTGCTTAACCCGCATTTCCTCTAAATTTTTTTAAATTTTTGAAGAAATTTTGACTATTTTTTTATGCTTCAAAGAATATAATATTTCTGATTTTTATGTATAATGAAGACTTTATTTAAAGATATACTTGACAGAAAAGCTAATATATTGACCATTTAATAAGAGAGTGTAATTTGATAGGCAAATCATATTTTAAAAACATATTCTGAAACCCAAGTATCATACACAGCAATGTTAAGGCGTCCCGATGCTAAAATATGGCTGGAAAATGATATTATTTGAATCATCGCAAAAATACTTTGACCGGGAGTATTTCTTAAAATCTATGTTACATTTATTGACACCGATGTTAAACATTACATTTGATGCATTTTTGTGACGTCATATGTACTTTGTAATCACGTGACGGGCGAATTCTAATAATGCGAATGATCTATAAAAATCGCATCGGCGCAGGTGATTAATGACATTAAATCGTACATATTTTTAATAAAAATCCTTTGTTAAGTCAAATACTTTGAAGTTCTTGATTGGGAAAGAAATAGATATTTCTTTTATGGAAGATATTGTTGAAACATTCCACAAAATCATCAAAATGATGCACAATTTTACTAATCAAAAGCGATTTACAAATATTTGGGGTAAATCCGTAGGTTTCCCAAGCACGATTCACATTAGTATTTATATTCTCTACCAATTTTATGTAAAATATTCTAAAATTGTGTTAATCTTTCACCTGCACCAAGCTGGTTTTACATGCATGGAAATTTCTTCATTCAGTTGTTTACACGTAGCAGGGAGAGTCTCCAAACCACTAGTTTACAAATAGTCTTTTACTTTAAACGAAGCTTTAAAACTGCTGATTATTTGATACTGGTTTTTAATATGAATGAATTCTGTACGTCTAGCATTAACGGCAGCATCTATGTAAAGGAAACATGCAGTATTATACTGGTTTGATATAATTCACTTTTAATGTTAAGTTACATTCCCTGAGAACTATCGACAGGAATGCAGATTGTGACGTCAAAGTTAATTATGACGTCATATCGTATGAAGTACAGACAAGTGACTGAACTGAACTGAACTTTATTTATTTTACAACGATTGATAATTACGTTCTACAACTTATATTAATATCTCTCGTTGGCACGGATGTTAGCGCGAGGGGGTCATTGGTGTGGGAAGAAGCCGGAGAGAACCCACGTGTCCAAGCGGGCGACCGCCATACCCTATCACATACTACCTCTGTCGATCACGGGGATCGAACTCGGGTCGCAGCGGTGAAAAACGAGTGCATTGTCCACTACGCTACCTGGACTTTCTACACATTGCTGTAAAATCAGTTGGGAAGCCTTAATAACATGCCTGTGTATCATTAGTTCACATTAGTAAAAAAAATGCAATATTTATGTATGGAATATATTTTTTAAAATGCTAAAACAGACTTATTAATCTGCAGCAATTCTGAATTGCGAAACATGTGATATTTTCCTACGCCAAGATAACGCCAAAAAAATAGTCCTTCTTAGATTCCTCTGACCCCCCCCTCCCTAATTGTTTTTTTAAACAGTCTTTTCTTAATATTATTCGGAACAGTGATAAAAAATCATAGTACTTACAATTTGATCTTAACAAAAAAAATTTAAAGATACAACGTACTAAATACCAACTCCCTGGTTTGAAATAAAAAAAAATAATTGTTATTTTTTCCAGTCAGCAGCAAAAAGAATTAAGGTCACATTTATGATTATTATACTTTCATGTTAAATACTGAAATCTGATTGGTTTAGACCCAGTTGATAATCCGTTCTATTACCCTCAGCATTAGCAACACACTTAGCAACGGGTAACACAACAAATTGTTACATGCGCGTAAATCATGCGCGTATGGTTTGCCGTAGAATTCATGTCATTTCTATATTAATAAAGGTAGTAAAAAATTCTCTAAAATTAAGACATTCAGTATAATAAAATAAATAGTGCCTGTTTGGGAGGATAACAGTTGAAATTGACACCCCTCGAAAACCATTGTCAACCTCCACTTCGTGTCGATTGACAATGGTTTCCTCGGGGTGTCAATTTCAACTGTTACCCTCCCAAACAGGCACTATTTATATAATATATCATCCATTTCCCAAATCCCCGCGTGTAAATCATGTGACCGGCCAAAATGGCCGCCTAATGCAAGTCGACTGTACAGTTTCAGATCAAAATACGATGACCGCTGACCACATTATACAGGTAATCGCTCTTTAGAGGGCAATTAAATAGGATTTTTCATCGAGAGGAAATTAAATGACCGCATACGAAAGGTGACTGCTTAATAGGGGTGGCCGCTTCGGCAGTTTTGACTGTATATACACAAAATGAACAAAATTCATGGATCAATCAACATATTAAAAATTGTATCATATTACATGTAATGTGTAAAGTGTTAATTCCTGTGCTTGCGCGAGATATCATCTAGTATATTATATAAATGGTACACAATATATAAGGCAAAAATCCAAACTTGAATTTATAACTTGAACATGGAATATATGCATGGTACAAATAGGACAAAGACAAGGAAGGATATAGCTGCAAAGAGGTATGTGATAGGAACTTGACTGCATGACTACTCTGGAGCCCAGGTAATGGATCGGGACGTTAGGTATTAGACCAGGGTCAGATGTCATTTGCATATTGAACATGTATTAACATATGTTTCCTTATATGAACCTATAGAATAGCGAAAACATTCAATTCTGTGTGAACGTTTTGATAACCACACGCACTTATTGCTTGGATTAATGTTAACATAAAATCTCGTTAATTTTAACAGTTCTGAACGATTTGTGTCTCTCAAACGTAAATGTAAGTAACAGGGATGTATATACTTACGGGATAGGCAACTCTCGCAAGTCTCGCCGAAATCACGTGGTACAAGAATTGGTAGGTCATTTTTTATTTCATATATCTATGATGTTACGTGATGTATCGTTATAAAACCTTTAAAAATTATTCTAGAATTGATATTTGTACTTTATAACCCTGATCTGATCATAATTACGAGGGATCGAGTTCTCAAAACCCGGAAACCCACAAGAGGAAAGAAATAATCGAATAAAAAATGAAATATTTTACTGGGATTAAACAGAGTTTAAAAACTTGTCAAGGCTCACATATTAGTTTGGGATGTAAACATGGCGAATGTAGAAGTTGCATATCCCGTTAGTATATACATGTATGTCTCTGTAAGTAATAAACACCAATGTTAAAAGTTCACCGGAATATGAAGATGTTTGGTACAAAATGTACAAAATCTTTGGGCTTTACAGGATTTGATCATATGACCAACCAACTTCATATCCCGGTGAACTTTTTAAATTCCTGTTTATTTCTTAAATAAACTGCCCAAAACCTGTTAAATGGCTTTTGATAAAAAGTCAGAGGCATGGGTAAAAACATAGTTTTGAAGCTGTATCTGTTTAGTGCAAAACAATAACATACAAGTTTAAAACATCTATAAAATATCAAAACACTCTTTAAAAGTTTGCAGTATCTAAAAGGCTAAACAAATATCAAAAGTCATTTTACTTACGCGTTTTCAATGTAGGTCTCTCCCTGATATAACTAAAGGCAAAAATATAAACAGTAATGCCTTCAAGAATTTTTCGTCACTGGTTCTCAGCGCAAAAAGTCTTCCGGTTGTAATAGAACAGGAAAATATGTTATTTCGAGCCGGCTGTCAAACAGACCTAACATGTGGGGCTTCCACTTGCACGAGGAATATTAGCTATTTATGTACTCCCGAACCCGATCGACACATTCGCACCTTTCGTTAATGTGCTATATCATGCGCGGATCTAAGGAGGGGGGGGGGGGCGCATGTTGCAAAAGATACAGTATATTATAAAAAGCTTTGTAAATCTTAAATATTTAATGTTTTTCCAACCTTCAATTCCTGAATCCAAAGTAAGATTTTTCGACTCGCATTTTGCAAAAGATATATTATAAAAATCTTTGTGCTGGGTTTAAAATTTTACAAACCGTAACGAGTTGTCAAAAAACTATTTCAGTGTACGTGTATGTCAAAAACTCAAAAAATCAATATAAGTTTCTTCAAAATCTGACAAAAAATCAAAAATAAAATAAAATCTTTTAAAAATAAGTCTTGATTTCAATTATATATTTTTGAGAAAAAAACAACATATTTTTGTCACGCATGTAGACTAATGAACATTCCTTGGCTGATCTAGATGAAGGGGTTCCCTGGAAAATTCAAACATTAAATTGACAGATATGAAGTAATCATATTTGTATCAAATTAAATTTTTTAACATCTCGCTGTATTGTGTATTCTCATCATTGGTTCCCAACTTTAATTTTCTTAAAAGAGGGTTCAATTCCATCAAATATTTGTAGTACGCAATAATTTTTGTACAATATGTAGAGTAAAATGTATTTCATAACTATTAGTATATGTAAAACGAACGACGCGTGATTTTTGTTTAACATTGAAACTCCCATAGATGATTTTCATCGACCTATAAAACCGGAAGTAGTCAATATATGTCAATGAAACTCGGAATGTACGTTTATTACTTCTATCTTAACAATGGTAAGGTATGATTTAAATTTTTAAAGGTCATTTGCATTTTTTTTGTTTTTCATCCCCCCTTTTCTAAAGTTTAGGATTTAATATCTCAAAAACGGTAAGATATAGAAAGTTGTCTACGCTTACAATATTGTACAACAAGACAAGATGTATCTACTTCCAAAAGCTGAACGTTCTAGTTCAAAAACTAAACAAAATATTGCGTTTCGTTAAATTTTTACAATTTTCCTTATATGAACCGGACGTACCGGAACCAGAAGTTCAAAACCTTACATTCCATAGACTGATATATTTGCTGTAAGACTGTTGCATAATTGTATCTATATACTTTCCAGTTTTATAGTTACAGTTTATACAGTTTTATAGTTACATATTCTCTAACTTATTTCCAAGTGTTCTTAACGCCTTGGTATCCCCAGTTGCTTAGATAGGAACTTATGAGTAGTGCAATGTGAAAAGAAAGATAACTCCAGAACTTTACAGGTAGCTACACTTCTAATTTCCAGAGGAATATTTTCAAAAAATCATATTGAAGTAAGTATTCATTCCTCGGACACAAAACATAGAATGCTTATAGTATTTGTGCTTTACATTCTTACAGCAAAGCGAGATAACTCTTACTAAAAAACATTTTGAAATTTAAACAAGTGATGATCTTTGGGCCTTCCAAACCCCTATAAGGAGTCAAAATATGGCCCCTCGGACCATAATTTAAAAATTGTACTCTTTATTCCTAACAATAAACTGAAAAGATTTTTAAAATCGGAATAGAAAAAAAAAAGTTACAGCTAAAGTGCTGTTTTGAACGTTGGCCCCTGCAGATCCCTAATTTTCTCAAATTGTCTACCCAAAAACTTTTCCGGTCTGCGCATTGAGTGTACCATTATACATCTAAAAAATTGTAATGTTAACTTGAAAACTTTTTGAGAAAACGAACGACGCGTGATTTTTGTTTAACATTGAAACTCCCATAGATGATTTTCATCGACCTATAAAACCGGAAGTAGTCAATATATGTCAATGAAACTCGGAATGTACGTTTATTACTTCTATCTTAACAATGGTAAGGTATAATTAAAATTTTTAAAGGTCATTTGAAATTTTTAGTTTTTCATCCCCCCTTTTCTAAAGTTTAGGATTTAATATCTCAAAAACGGTAAGATATAGAAAGTTGTATACGCTTACAAATTTGTACAACAAGACAAGATGTATCTAATTCCAAAAGCTGAACGTTCTAATTAAAACACTTAACAAAATATTGCGTATTTTTCAATTTTTACAATTTTCCTAATATAAACCGGAAGTACCGGAACCGGAAGTTCAAAACCTTACTTTCCATAGATTGATATATTTGCTGTAAGACCGTTGCATAATTGTATCTATATACCTTCCAGTTTTATAGAAATCGTTGACAAAAAACTGTCGAGAAAAATAATAATAATAAACTAGATTCGATCTCGTTGCGAGCAACGAGTGGGTCTTCCGTCCGATTTTTGAATAGATAAGATCAAACTTATCAATTCAAAGATAAAATCGTAGATCTAAGCGAAAAAAAAAAAAAAAATTTGCGGCACTCGAGGCTTGAACCCGGGTCGCCTGAACCACGACTCTATCGACTGAGCTACTCGGACTCCGCTTCAGAACTTTGACGCTTAATTTCTCGAGAATGCCTTGATCGATTTTAAAACTAATTACATATTCTTAATCAGTAAAAGGGTCACTATAAGGTGTAAAAATTTAAAAGAAAAATATTAAAAAATAAAAAAGTCGAAAAATTTAATTTTTCAAATTTCCTTCCGGTGACAAACGGAAGTGACGGCGGACATTCTCTTGACCGAGGTTCATTAGAAAAACGGTAGATCTGTCATCTCTGAAAATTTCAGCTCTATATCTTTGCTCGTTTTTGAGAAACCGGACAGACAAAATTGACTTTTTAAAATCGTAAACGGACGATAACTTCCGACCGGAAGTGTATTTTCAAAAATGGATAAAAAACAATAAACTTCAGATAAAGTCGCGTTAATTTTGAAAATTTGAATGAAATCGGTTGAGCCATCTCTGAGAAATCGTCTGCACAAAATCGGTAAGAAAAAAAAAAGAATAATAATAATAATAACTAGACACGATCTCGTTGCGAGCAACGAGGAGGTCTTCCGTCTGATTTTAGAAATTGAGATTTATGTTCGATCTTGATTTTGCTATTTAACAGCTATACATGATTTAAAACAGGAAAAGAGGAATAAACATTTTAAGTGCCTGATACTATTTTGTTTCAGGTTTAAGAGTTTTGTTCAACAAGTGTTTAGAAATTCGTCACCGTTCTTGAGATATCTCAGAAAAAATATTTTAGGGGCCGGACCTTATCTCCTTATTGGGGCCGCTGAACAAAAATTGTAAGGTTGCATGTTATTAGGTACATTATTTTGAGCATCTTTTCTTTTATACTGCATTTCAAAATATTTTTTCTTTTTGAGATATAAGTTATCACATTTTTGGACTTTTGACCCCTAAAAATCCTTAATTACGTAACACATGAGAAAAATCATTATAATGTTAGGCTACACAACTATTAGATAAACATATTTGCTTCTATAATCTATTACGAAATACCCCTCGGTAAAGAACTATAGGAAAAAGACTTTAGAGCCCTCTAGGTCCCTAATATTAGGGGCTAGCCCCTTTTTCATGGTATCAAATGAAAGGTCTTTTGATTATAAAGACATTTTGTTCAACAAATGTTCAGAAATCCGTTACCATTCTTGAGATATCTCAGAAAGAATATTTTAGGGGCCGGTCCCTTATCTCCTTATTGGGGCCGCTGAACCAATTTTTTTAGGCTACATGTTGTTAAGGACATCATTATGAGCATCTTTTCTTTTATACTGCATTTCAAAATATTTTTCCGTTTTGAGATATAGGTGGTCAAAATTTTGGACTTCTGACCCCTAAAAATCCCTAATTACGTAACATATGAGAAAATCGTTATACTGCTTGGCTTCATAACTGTAAGATAAACATATTTGCTTCTATAATTTATTACAAAATATCCCTCAGGAAAGAACTGTAGTAAAAAGACTTTAGAGCCCTCTAGGTCCCTAATATTAGGGGCCAGCCCCTTTTTCTTGGTATCAAATGAAAGGTCATTTAATTATAAAGACATTTTGTTCAACAAGTGTTCAGAAATTCGTTACTATTTTTGAGATATCTCAGAAAGAATGTTTTAGGGGCTGGTCCCTTATCTCCTTATTGGGGCCGCTGAACCAAATTTTTTAGGTCGCATGGTGTTAAGTACATCATTTTGAGCATCTTTTCTTTTATACTGCATTTCAAAATATTTTTCCGTTTTGAGATATAGGTGGTCAAAGTTTTGGACTTCTGACCCCTAAAAATCCCTAATTACGTAACATATGAGAAAATTGTTATACTGCTTGGCTTTATAACTGTAAGATAAACATATTTGCTTCTATAATTTATTACAAAATATCACTCGGTAAAGAGTTATGGGTAAAAGACTTTAGAGTCCTCTAGGTCCCTAATTTGAGGGGCCAGCCCCTTTTTTCTGATATCAGCAGAAAGGTCTGGTAAATATAAACTTTTTTTACATTACATGTTTTAACAAAATATTTTCCAGAAAAGAGATAAAGAGAGAAAAGCACAAAAATTCACGACGCTTTTTTAATGTCAATTTTCGAGCCATAGCGAGCTTTGGCGCCAGTAGTGCTAAACATACAAAACAACAATCATGCAAAACTTCAATCTTTCCTTTACCTACCGTAAAAATTTGAGTTTAATATCTCTTATACTTTAGGAGAACAACAGAAGACAAAATACCCATATAAAAATTAGAAAAATCTCAATATCTCAAAAACGGATGTGACGTCATCAATGCAAAAAATTTCCAATCAAGTTCAGACCACTATCTATCACATCCCAAAATTTGATTGAGATCGGCCGAGCCGTTTCTGAGAAATTGCGTGCACAAAAAAAGGAAGAAAAAAAATAATAATAATAATAGGGAAAAAGAAACCGAAGAATAACAAGAAGGTCTTCCGTTGGAAACGGAAGACCTTAACTAGACACGATCTCGTTGCGAGCAACGAGGAGGTCTTCCGTGTGTTTTAGAACATAAAATATACATGTACGACCTTGGTTTTGCTATTTAACGGCTAACGTGATTTAACATATAAGACAAAGGTATACATTCTAAGGGCCAGATACTATTTTGTTTTAGATGTATGAGCTTTGGTTGAAAACATTTAGATCTCTAATTCGAGGGGCAGCCTCTTTTTCCTCGTATCAAATGAAAAGTCATTTACTTTTAAAGATATTTTGTTCAACAAGTGTATAGAAATTTGTTACCAATCTTGAGATATCTCAGAAAGAGCGTTTTAGGGGCCGATCCCTTATCTCCTTATTGGGGTCGTTTAACGAAATTTTGAAGAATCCATATTGTTTAGTAGATCATTTTGAGTATCTTTTCTTTTATACTGGATTTCAAAATATATTTTTCCTTTCTGAGATATCGGTGATCAAAGTTTCGGATTTTTGACCCCTTAAAAACCTTAATTACGTACCACATTATAAAATCATGACACTGCTTGAATACATAACTGTAAGATAAACATATTTGCTTCTATAATCTTTTACAAAATATATCTCAGTAAAGGGGCTATAGATGAAAGACTTGAGAGCCCTTTGGTCCCCTAATTTGAGGGGCCAGCCCCTTTGTCTTGATATCAAATAAAAGGTCTTATAAATATAAAAAAATTAAACATTCTATGTTTTAACAAAATATTATTCAGATAAGAGATAAACAAAGAAAACCAGAAAAAATTATGATATTTGTTTAATCTCAATTTTTGGGTCCAGGCGAGCTTCGGCGCTTTTTGCGATCGAAATGATTTTAAACCTTTATGCACAATTTCAATCTTCCGTCTACCATCACTGAAAATTTTAAGGGTATGTCTGCTATAGTTTAAAAGGAGTACTACCGAAAAAATACCTCTCTGAAAATCGACAAAACGACTATATCTCAAAACCTGAAGTGACGTCATCAATAAAAAAAATTTGCAATACGGTTCACATCGTCATCTATTAGATCGACAAGTTTCATAAAAATCAATTGAGTAGTTTTCGAGATCTTGCGTGCACAAAATTTGTAAGAAAAAAAATAATAATATAGAAGAATAGGGAAACAGGAACAAAGCAATAACAATAAGGTTTTCCGTTGGAAACGGAAAACCATAATAAGTGAAATAATAGAAAAGTGAAAAAGAAACAATAGAATAATAGATGAGTCATCCGCTGAGGACGGAAGACCCTAATATTAAAGAATGTTTTTGTCAAAATCTTAATGTACGAGTGTTTTCAACTTGTACTTCAGTCCAACAACCCCTTTATTTTGAATATCTTAGTTAGAAAGTCAAAAAAAAAAATGGAGAGAAGGAAATAGAGAGAAAGAACAAATCTTGGCTCCGGCGAGATTCGAACACACAGCCTTTGCATGTGTCATAACAGTATTTCATCGTAGACTGGTCCTCTGTCTCTATCGTACGAAATATATATCGCACATATCAGACAGGTATTGCCAGTCTATATTTCATCATCGAAGGTTCACGTCAAAACATGGCTGACGCGAAATAATTCCCGATTTTCTCTTTGAATTTGGGTCGTTTCCGCCCGGGACAGGAGCTGAATTTTTGTATGAGATGAAAAACAACGTGTAAGATGTCTCACTACTCAGGCTTGGTAACAGTGCGAGGTCATTTGAAATATTGATGCGTGTTTGTGTCTGGAGGGGGATGAAAAGGACCGAGCTTGATTTTCGTCGTAAATAAATCGAAAGTAGAATTTTGAGGTGTGGATCTCGGATTCGGTTAACGACAATTAGGGGAAGTCCTAAAACAATGACTGATGCATTTTACACACGTATTTCAGAGTAGAGATTTTTTTGTGTCGTTTACTATTATGTTTGACTGTTTTATATCAACAGGATTGATAAAATTCTTATAAATGTAGAAATAACGAAATCAGTAACACGTAAATTTATTCATAAAAAAATTGATGACAGTAATTTCCACAGTTCTAACATTCATAAGTAGTTCACACGCTATCGTAGATACAGACTAAACGGAAAACAAGAAATATACATGCAACAGAAATATTACGCGGCTGCTTACATCCCTTGCACTGTGTAAATTTTAAGTCCCCGTACAGGCTATACTCGCGGCTTGATATCGGAAATTTCTTCTTAATTGTTCAACCCGCTGCAAATTTGGCAGAAAAACAGAATGAGGTCCGAGGTACATTTACACAAAATTTCATGAGGATTGAGTGAAGGGCTCGGGAGTTAGAATTTTTTTCTACAGTACATGTCAAACACGAAAATTAAAACTCAAATGCCAAAAAGTTCATAACTATGTTAATAATGAACGAATTGGTCTGGTAATTAGTGCGGTAATCTAGAATGGTACTAAGTTGAAATTAAAGGTCCGAGATCAAAGATCAAGTAAAATCGGGCCAGAAAAACTAAATGATTTTATGAAGGGTGGGGGGGGGGGGGGCGGTGGTCGGTGACTTCTATATTAAACGGAAAATACTAAATTCCCAATATCACTAGAGTTTGAGATACATGCTTGACCTTTATTTTGCTATTTACCAGCTAAACATGATTTGGAAATAGAATGAAAAATCCTTTGATTTTAAACAGACTATTTTCTTCAATTTCTATATCCTCTTTTTCTTTTACAAAAAAATCATAAATGTATTGGACTTCTCGCCCTTGTTTTGTTTCTGATATATGTATAAGAGCTTTGATTGAAAGATTTAGATCCCTCTTATCATGTAATTTGAGGGGCTAGCCCCTTTTTCTTGATATCAATGAAAGGTCCCTTAATATTAAACACATTTTGTTCAACAAGTGTTTAGAAATTTGTTACTGTTTTTGAGATATTAGGGAAAGATTGTTTTAGGGGCCGACTCTTTATCTCCTTATAAGGACCATTAAACGAAACTTTGGTGGTTAAATATTATTACGAATATTATTCTGAGTATCTTCTCTTCTATAATGCATTTCAAAATATTTCTCCTTTTTAAGAAATAAATGATCAAAATATTGGACTTCTAGCCCCTTTTAAAATCCAAATTATGTAACATATCAGAAAACTCTTAACAAATATAGGTAGACAACTGGAAGATACACATTTTCGCTTCTATAATACATTACAAAATATTTTTCATTAAAGAGATATAGATAAAAGACTTTTGACCCCTCTTGGCCCCTTATATGAGGGGTCAGCCCCTTTTGCTTGGTGTCAGTTGAAAGATCTTTTATAGATTAATTTTTGATGCTCTACATGTGTTAGCAAAATATTGATTAGAAGAATGATATTCGTGATCAAATCTCAAATTTCGTAAAAATTGTCAAAAAAATTTAACATCAACATTTTCAGTTCCGGGCGAGCTTGAAGGATGATGACTTCTGGTCAAATCTAAAACAAGCAAGCAAATCTACCATAACCACTCTATCTTGCATATAAATTTCAAGTCCCTAACTATAACAGTTTTTGAGGAGATGCGTGAACAATATCATGTTCCAAAATTCACGAAAAAGGGAGATAATTCAGAAGCGGAAGTGAATTTTCAGACAGGAAGTAAGATGCAAAGAGATATTCACCTAAGACATCATCCCTGTAAAAATCATTAAAATCGATTGAGAAATGGCTGAGAAATTAAGGGTGACTACCAAGAAGAAAAATAATAATATAGAAGAATGAGAACGCGTAGAAAAACAGTAAGGTCTTCCGCTGAAGACGGAAGACCTTAATAAGAAAAGTGAAAAAGAAACATTACAATAATAGAAGGGTCTTCCGCTGAAGACGGAAGACCCTAATAATAAAAGGCTGTTTTTGTCTAAATCTTAAAGGAAGAGTGTTTTTCAACATGTACTACATTCAAACAACCCCTTTATGTTGAATATTTTAGTTAGAAAACCCCCCCCCCCCAAAAAAAAAAATGGAAAGAAATAGAGAGAAAGAAGAAATCTTAGCTCCGGCGAGGCCTTTGCAGGTGTCATAACAGTATTTCAGCAAAGGTTCACGTCAAAACATGGCTGACGCGAAATAATTCCCGAATTTCTCTTTGAATTTGGGGCGTTTCCGCCCGGGAGAGGAGCTGAATTTTTGTATGAGATGAGGAACGATGTGTGAGATGTCTGACCACACAGGTTTGGTAACAGTGCGATGTCATTTGAAATATTGATGCGTGTTTTTGTCTGGAGGGGGGTGAAAAGACCCGAGCTTGATTTTCGTCGTAAATAAATCGAAAGTAGAATTTTGAGGCGTGGATCTCGGATTCGGTTAACGACAATTAGGGGAAGTAAAGTCCTAAAACAATGACTGATGCATTTTACACATTTATTTCAGTGTTGAGATTTTTTTTCGTGTCGTTTATTATTGTGTTTGACTGTTTTATTTCAACAGGATTGATAAAATCATTATAAATGGAGAAATAACGAAATCAGTAACACGTAATTTTATTCGGTAAAAATTTGATGACAGTAATTTCCACAGTTCTAACATTCATAAGTAGTTCACACGCTATCGTAGATACAGACTAAACGGAAAACAAGAAATATACATGCAACAGAAATATTACGCGGCTGCTTACATCCCTTGTACTGTGTAAATTTTAAGTCCTCGTACAGGCTATACTTGCCGCTTGATCTCAGGAATTTCTTCTGAATTGATCAATCCGCTGCATATTTGGCAGATAATAAGAATGGGGTCCGCGGTACATTTACACAAAATTTCATTAGGATTGAGTGAAGGGCTCGGGAGTTAGAATTTTTTTCTACAGTACATGTACATGTCAAGTACGCCAATCGAAACTCAAATGTCCAAAAATTCATAACTCTCTTAAAAGTGAACGAATTGGTCTGGTAATTAGTACAGTAATCTTGAATGGTACTAGGTTGAAAATAAAGGTTCAAGATGAAAGATTCAGTAAAATCAGTCCAGAAAAACTTAATGATTTTGTGAAATGGGGTGGGGGGGGGGGGGTGTCGGTGTGTGTAGTGTGTAAATTTTATTTCCGCGTATAGGCTATACGCGCCGTTTGATTCTTTTTAATTGTTCAATCCGCTGCATATTTGACAGATAATAAGAATGGAGTCCGAGGTTTATTTTCACGAATTTTCATTAGAATTGAGTGAAGGGCTCGGGAGTTAGAATTTTTTTGTACAGTACACGTCAAACACGACGATTGAAACTCAAATGCCAAAAAGTTCATAATTCTGTTAATAATGAACGAATTGTTCTGGTATTTAGTACAGTAATCTAGAATGGAGCTAAGTTGGAATTAAAGGTCTAAGATCAAAGATCAAGTAAAATCGGGTCAGAAAAACTAAATGATTTTATGAATGGGGGGGGGGGGGGGGTCGGTCAGTGACTTCTATATGAAACGGAGAATATTAAATTCTAAATATCAAATATTATGCAATTTCTATATAAAATACATACGTCAGAACAATGTATAAGCGTTGTTTTAAAGATGTAACTATTGATTTTTTTCAACATGTTAACTTTATTTCAGTATGAATACATAGCTATGGATCTCAATACACAAATACGGGGAAAAGCGCTATTATTGTAATTTCTTTACAAAATCAAAACGGAAAAGAAGAGAATCCATCATTTTTAAGATAAAAAATCAAATCTTAGCAAAAAGTAGTTAAAAAAAATTTGCGGCACTCGGGGCTTGCACCCGGGTCGCCTGTGCCATGTCCACGACTCTATCGACTGAGCTACTCAGACTCTCGCTTCAGAACTTTGACGCTTAATTTCTCGAGAATGCCTTGATCGATTTTAAAACAAATTACATATTCTGAATCAGTGAAAGGGTCACTATCATCTAATTTGAAAAAATATATCAAAACAAAAAGTTGAAAATTTTCATTTTTTAAATTTGCTTCCGGTGACGACCGGAAGTGACGGCCAACATTCTCTTGACCGAGGTGCACGAGGATATTGCTAGATCTATCATCTCTGAAAATTTCAGTTCTCTATCTTTACTCGTTTTTGAGAAACATCGCCAACAAAATTGACTTTTAAAAATCGTAAAACGACGATAACTTCCGACTGGAAGTGAATTTTTAAAAATTGTTCCGGCGGTATAAAATTCATATGACTAGGCATCAGCCCTGAAAATTTAAAGGAAATCGAACGAGACATCTCCGAGAAATCGCCTGCACAAAATTTGTAAGACAAAAAAAGAATAATAATAATAATAATAAGAAAAGTGAAAAAGAAACATTACAATAATAGAAGGGTCTTCCGCTGAAGACGGAAGACCCTAACTAGAGCAAAGCTCGTTGCAAAGCAACGAGTGGGTCTTCCGTTAATGTCGGAAGTAAAGCTGGAAGTTCCTGTAAGAAGCAGAGCTCTTTTACTAACAACAAGAGTAACTAAAATAAAAAGATGAAAAAAATCGAATTATTCCTGGTACGACTTAACAAAATCCGAATGATTTTAAGTACGACCTAAAAAAAACCTTTCTGATTTCAAGAACGACTTAACAAAAAAAATCCGAATGTGTCCAAGTACGACTTAACAATTATTTTTGGTACAAGTTAATATTACTTTGAACATTACGCTATTTTTTAAACCAAGGACGCGGAATTAAAATTTCCGGAAAAATCAATTTTTAAACCCCGATATCTCTGTTATGCATCGTCCGATTTTTAAACGGTTTCAGTGTTAGATTCAGCTTAATAAGCTCTACAAAACACATATACATTTTTGATTAAATCAGAAAATTCATTTTTTCGAAAAATTTGTTTTACTTCCGGTTTCGACTGGAAGTGATAGATTTTCATTTCCAGCCTTATTACAGAGGTAAATCGATCAAATCATAACCATTCAAAATTTCAAGCTTCTATCTTAAAGCGTTTTTGAGAAAAGTCCGGGACAAAATGACTTTTTGAAATTTTTAAAAATGACGTCACGTCAAAACGGAGGTGACGTTCTCTTTTAAACTTTTACATATTTGAGGGACGCCAAATTGCAAAAATCTCTGAAAATTTCATCAAAATCGGTTAAAAACCTTTTGAGTTATGAGGCAAAAAAGGAGTCAGAAGAAAAGAAAAAGAATAATAACTAGAGCAAAGCTCGTTGCAAAGCAACGAGTGGGTCTTCCGGTGGTGTCGAGAGTAAAGATAGAAGCTCCTGTAAGAAGCAGAGTTCTAAAACCAACTACAAAGAAAATAAAAAAAATAATAAAAAAAAAATCGAATAATTCTTAGTACGACTTAACAATGTCTGAATGATTTCAAGAACGAATTAACAAAAACCTTTACAATTTCTAGAACGACTTGATAAAAACAGTCCCGAATGTCTTCAAGTACGAATTAACAATTTCCGAATTATTTTAGGTATGAGTTAATTTAACTTTTAAAATAACACCATTTTCTTAACCAAGAACGTGGAAACAAAATTTCCGAAAAACTCAATTTTTAAATCCCAATATTTTTGTAATGCATTGTCCGATTTTAAAACAGATTTCAGTTTTAAATTAAGCTTAATAAAAACTCCTTTGTTGCTTTATGATTTTTATCAAATTGTTGGTCAGAAAAGAGTTATTATAAAAAGACTTAATAGCCCTTCTGGTCCCTAATTTGAGGGGTCAGCCCTTTTTTTATATCAAATAAAAGGTCTCGCATATATAAACATTTTTTGTTCTACAAATGTTAACGAATGGTTAACCGTTATCAAGATATCTAAACAACTGTATTTTAGGGGCCGACCCTTTAACTCTTTACCGGGGCCACTAATAACAACATTTATGGTATCATATTGTTCAGAACATTATTTTGTTCTACATTGCTTTTAAAAAATATTTCTGCTTTTTCAGATATGTTAAAATGATCAAAGTTTTGAATTTCTGGCCCCTTGAAACCCCTAATTACGTAATATATGACTAATGTATGATACTGTATAGATAAACAATTGTACAATGAACATTTTTGCTTCTATAATTAATAACAAATTATTGTTCAGTAAACAGTTCTTGTAAGAAGATTTAAGACCCCTCTTGACCCCTAATTGGAGGGGCCAGCCCCTTTTTCTTGATATCAAATGAAAGGTCTTGCAAATATAAACATATTTTGTTCAACAAGTGTTCACGAAATGTTAACCCTTCTTAGGATATCTTTACAAATGTGTTTTAGGGGCCGGCCCTTTATCTCCTAAATGGGGTCATGAACAAAAAAATTTAAGGTAGCATATTGTACAGAACAATATCTTAAGCAACTTTTGTTCTACAATGCTTTTCAAAATATTTCCCCTTTTTCAGATATTAATGATCGAAATTTTGAAATTCTGGCCCCTTGAAACCCCTTATTACGTAACATATGACTTAGGTATGGTACTGTATAGATAAACAGCCGAACAATGAACATTTTTGCTTCTATAATTAATAACAAATTATTATTCAGTAAAGAGTTATTGTAAGAAGACTTTACAGCCCTCTTGGCCCCTAATTTGAGGGGCCAGTCCCTATTTCTTGATATCAAACGAAAGCCCGTGTAATTTGAAACAACTTTTGCATTACATCTTATAACAAAATATTTATACATCAAAAGATATCACAGAAAATGTGCAAAAATTTCGTGAAAAAATTTGGTGCCAATTTTCAGGTTCAGGCGAGCTTGGAGGCCTTTAGCATTTTTCATCATTGGAAGCATGGGGGTACATCTACATACATTCATCTACAATCCCTGAAAATTTCAAGCTTCTATCTTGATTAGTTTCGGAGGAGATGCGTGGACAAAATGACCCTAAAAAATTTACAAAATCGTCAATATCTGAAACCGGAAGTGACGTCATCATTTAAAAATTTTATTAAATGTAGCGCCGATCATGCTATATCCATCCTGAAAATTTTGTGCGAATCGGTTGGATAGTTTTTGAGAAATAGCGCTCCAAAAAAGTCAGAAAAAGAAAAAAAAGAATAACTAGAGCAAAGCTCGTTGCAAAGCAACGAGTGGGTTTTCCGCTAATGTCGAAAGCAACGCTAGAAGTACGTCTAAGAAGCAGAGTTCTTAATCTAGTAACAAAGAAACTTAAGTACAAAAAGATAAAAAAAAAATCGAATGATTCTTGGTACAACTTAACATGATCCGAATGTTTTTAAGTACGACTTAACCAAAAACCCTTAACCATTTCAAGAACGACTTCACAAAAAAACCCAATGTGTTTAAGTACGACTTAACAAATTTGACTTCATTTTAGGTACAAGTTTACTTTACCTTGAACTAACATCTTTTTTCTTAACCCAGAATGCAAAATTAAAATTTATGTAAAAAATCAATTTTGTTTAAAACATAATTCTGAGCAACTTTTCCTCTTCACTGCTTTTCAAAAGGTTGACCTTTCGTACTGTGTGCTCGTTGCGTCATTAATTGTCAGAAACTTATCGATGTTAAGTTTACTTTACTGTACTTCTGTGAATATTTTCTATGTAAAATTACTATGAACCAGACAACATTGAAATGGTGAACATTTCAAAGGGCCCCGCTTATGTTATTTCAGAGAATTCTGCTTTGACCTTGACCTATAACTTGAAATTTTTCCAGCTGGCATAGAACTTTTAATTCAATTTCATTCCCCCTAACATACATGCATTTTTGTTCAATCTGACCAAGATTAAGCATATTTGGAAAATAATCTACTATTTAAAACTAATTTTAAAAAGATCTGCTATGACCTTCACATTGACAGACTTGGTTCAAGGTCACTGCACGCCATTAACCAATAAACTCTGTAAAGGTAAAATATTAGCCAAATAGGGGCTAAAAGGAGAGTATATCTATGCTCTTAAAATATGGATTTTTGTGTGATCTGATATGACCTTGACTCTTCATATACAAATATCATTCGAGGTCATTGCATATATTTTGAACAAATGCATCATGTGGGTAAAGTATGAGGCTGAATGGAGCAAAGGGAGAGAAGATATACTCCGGACAAGGATTTTTAAAAATATAATTCTGATATGACCTTCACAGTTTCTTTTCACTGAAAATAGGTTCAAGGTCACTACACACCCTTTCACCCTTTACTCAAAAGCTCTGCTTATGTGAAGTCTGAGCCAAATAGGGGTTAGTAGAAATTATATATGCTCTCAAAAAAGGATTTTTGCATGATCCGATATGATCTTCACCCGTTACCTAGAAATTTCATGCAAGGTCACTGCACATCGTTTAACCATAGAGACACTCTGTGAGTATTAGCCAGATTGGACCAAAGGGAAAAAAGATATGCCCCAGACAAGGATTTTATATATATAATTCTGCTATGACCTTAACCTTATACCTAAAACCATGGTTCAAGGTCACTGCACATCCTTCAACCAAAGGAACCCTGTGGATGAAGTATGAGCCAGATTGGGCCAAGGGGAGAGAAGCTATGCTCCTGTCAAGCCATCTCGGATGGACAGACCGACAAATTGATCACTAGAAGGCGCCCGCATAAACATGCCTTTTTATCTAAAATAGTATCCATGCTATCTGCCCATGGTGAATAGTCATCAAAACCATTCATTAGCAGAATTTGATTTCCCTCCTTTTTAAGGTGGTATGGGACATCTGTCGATATTAATGTGGATTAAAGTACTATATAATTGAAAACTTTTCACCGGTTTAGAATTTTCAAATTTTACAATATTTAACCAAAAAATAGCTTTTAAAAATATTTGAAAAGGTAAAAATTGTAAAAACCCCAGCAGGATTCGAACTCATGACTTACAGGTTCCTAGTAAACCCTCTAACCCACTGTGCTAAGGAGTTAGGTGACCATTTTTGAGAACAAACTACATGTACTTATATAATTACACTTTATTTTATTGTTTATTTCGATAAACAATACGTCACAACATGGAAGTGTCCCATATCACCTTAAACTCGGAACACCTCTGACCTAATAAGATCGCCGCATTAAATACAAAGTTTGATTTAACTCTAATTTGTTTATCATCAAGAAATTCTGCATCGCTGACAAATAAAGTTTTCTTCTGTATAATGAAATACCAATTAACTGACTATTCGGACAATAGCAAGTTTATTGTCCCATTCAACAGCTACTATTTCCCTTGGCTTTGCCTCATTAAATATTTGCTGTCTTGGGGGACAATAAACTTGCTATTGTCCTCATACCCAGTAAATACTAAATAGGCATATACATATCCCATCCACCTACATTTCATGTTATATAACCTCCCGTTTGTAACCTTCAATTTCACTGTAAAGTCAACATATCTGTCATAGCCGCAAGTTTCACAATTTATTTCTGCTTCTCATGTACTTAAAATTAGGGGCCTTAATATTGCTTACCAATTCCAACAAGAGACATCCCTCTAACTATTGGTAATCATTAAAATTCATTTCATGAATCTACGCAACAATGATAAACCTTCAAGTACAGTCACTCTCAATTTTACAAAAATATTGACGGTACTTTATCCGAAACTGTTCCTTGTATCTTTAACTTAGTACACTAACATTTTTATGAAAAGACGGTTTGTCTTAGAATAAGAAAGCTAATGCAATTCTGAGAAAAAGAATACCACATATTGCCAATTCCATTGAGGTTTAATAAAAATATGGCCATTTAAGTGAACCCACCATTTCCAATTTCCTTTAGTAAACACAGATTTACAGGGTTCTCCATAGTAAAACATCTTTATCTGACCTTTTAGAGGTCAACTTTTGTTCAACCACCTTTAAAAAGAAACCTTATTCAATACAACATATGCCTACATGATATAATCATGATAAAAGCTTCACATCACTTAGAAATACCCTTACATGTATACCCCCCACCCCCCAATCTTTTGATTTTCATAAAAAGTCATGGTTTGAAATGTTTTACCTAATTTTATGAAACTTGTGGCAATTTCCTTGAGTCATTTCTCACACATATTTGAAAACAATCATCAATGATTCTAAAATGTGATCTTTATTTGTTTATTGTATGATTTGTACCATTTTAATTAACAAATAAACAGCTGTCCTGCTTGTGATTTCTTGTTTTCATGAAAAAAGTAAGCTAACAATCATATTTAGTGAATATCTAATCTATTCTGATTTCTAGTCTTCTTCTAACCATGCTAAAACAGTAAGTTACAATCTACAAGTTAGACATCTGCCTTAAATTAGAATTAAATTCAAACACACCCAGGTAGCTGGAGACAGAGTTGATTTCAATGAAAAATGTTCAAATTTGACATGTTTTTCTACTTTTTTATGCATATATACCTTAGAAAGGTAGAAATAGGTTGTTTCTTGTTCATTTCAAAAGTAATTATCATAGCAGATGTTATTTCAAAGTCAAATGTACATTTACATATCCTACATGTAATCTTAATGCAGACAATTAAATAGGGGGGGGGGGGGGGGGGTTCAATTATGTAAACACATCTAAATATATTTATGAAATAAAAAATAAAGGAAACATAATTGTATACTTTTATTGAAAAACAAATTTTCACAGCAATTATGAATTTCTTTAAACAGCCTTAATTTTGTTTTCATAATTTCTTATCAAACACAAACCACAACATGGCATGATGCTTTCTTCAAGTTCCATTATTGTTCATGCATTATCGGATTTAATTTGAATTACCAGTAAATAGTCTGTAGAACACAAGTAATATGCATGTGGATAGAGGTGACAGGTTAATCTCAGGAGCTGACCCACAAGAATCAACAGGTACCGGTAAAAGCCATGTGGTAACAAGAGTCTGTTTTGAGCTGAAATAAATAAAAAAAATAATTAGCTGTGTTTACATACATGTACTAGTAATAGCTGTGTTTACATTAACATATGCATAGTATTTCTGTAAAAAATACACTGACCATGCAGTGTAATAAGTATGACATATCCCAATACATGACATAACACTTAGGCAGTACAAAATCAACAATTTGCATATCAAGTCATAATATAATATTAAAAAATTTTCATAGGTATAAACACTTATCAAATTGAGAAAGAGAGAGAGTTTGAGAGAGAGAGAGTTTATTACCATACTTGTAGTGCAACAGTCAATATTTCAATTCGTAAATTACAAACGAATATTACCCACCGAACAGCGTCAAAGTACATGTACTGGTATTAGCTTCTGGTATACCATTTTTTATCAATTCTACTGTGTATTTTTTGTTTGCAAATAAATTTAGCGAGGGTTTTTGTTTATTTTCTTATAAATTACATGTTTTAAAAACAATACTACGTGTAATAAGCATAAAACATGTATGAGTAAACTTAATGAAGAATTTTTAATAGATTATTTTTCAAAGAATGTGGTACATTACATGTATGTCAATCTTTATAAAACTAGCGTATATTTCGTGCGCCATAAATTGCAAGTTTTTTGTAAATATCATTTACTTGCATGATAGGTATATATGGTCTAACCAAAATTTTCTTCATAAAGCTACAGCTGTATGTACCACATATATGTTTTGTCACAAGTATACATTTTTAAAAAAAATACCCAAATTCCAACAGTTTAAATAAACTCAACTCATTCTCTGATAAGTTCATTGTGTTTTGTGCGTGCATATCTTATTTGTCTGCTGCAACAGCAGCCAATCAGCGGTAAGCTGAATCCACAAAAAGAAAGTTTGTGTTTTAGGAGCGGGTAAATTGTTTATGCGACACTGTCAAGAAAACCACACCAAATAATAACAAGAAACATAAATATTCACTTAAATGTATTCTGTTGTAAAGTAAAGGTTTTTAACACTTATTGCATCTTGCAAAACATGTGATGACCTTAATCATCTGTCATATATCTGATATACATGTATATGTAAAAGATGGGAGAAATAACTACGGAACAAAGTGGGATTCGAACCTGGCCCTCTGAATCTCTAGTCAAGTGCTCTACCAACTGAGCTACATGTATCTGGCACCGGTATTCAAACCAGTCTGACCGTCACATTCCTCCCCCTTAAATGATCTTCACCCTCGAAGATCATCCCTGGCAGGATCGAGTTAACCTGTTAATTCCAGGGGTTGGTCGCAACACCAATATTGTAACAGGATGGGAGAAATAATGAAGGGATTTGAACCTGGGCCCCCTGAATCTCTAGTCAGGTGCTCTACTAACTGAGCTATCTGGCACTGGTATTCAAACCGGTCTGATCATCACATATATAAAGAATTATTTTAAACAATGTTGTTCAATTAAAAATAACACTCGCAACCTTCAGTTTTTGTCTGTAATTAATCAATATTGGCGTGCGATCAGTTCTCGCCGAGTACCATTTCTCACCAGTGCATTGTTACGTCATTTTATCAACACATAAAATTATATACGAAAATATGATGTAACAGTGCACCAGCGAGAAATGGTCCTCGGCGAGAACTGCTCGCACGCCAGTACTGCCAGTAGTCAAATTAAAAAAAGAGAATAAAAAATTACATTTAAAACATTAACAAGGACAATTTAAGTACACATCATAACTGCTAAACAAGAAAAATTATGTGAACTGGTAGAATGGTAGGCATAGTTCTAACTTGTAACCTACATGTACAAGTACATGTACCGGGTACCCGTTGGTCTGCTAAACCTCTCTAATGATACATTGATCAGCATCATAAAGATATTAAAGTCATGTTTTAACTCTGAAGTCTGAAGTATACAATTTTATTTACTTGAAGTTATGTCTACAGGGTATTCATGACTACATTTGGAGTCCTCTGCACAAGAATATATGATATGTTTCTAATTAGACCCTGCTTTGAATTTTGAGTTGAAAATTCACAATCTGTTATTTTTTTAAATAGATAAATTCAGTTACCCTTTCCAGTCCCCCATGAACCTCGAGCGAGTCTAAACACCCATGAAACATGTAAAAATTACACGTTAGTAAACAAACACCCACACCATAACAAAAACATCTAACAGTGTGCACGTACTTGCATGTACATCTATTCTATATACTAAATTTTAACCAGTTAACAAGAAACTTTAAAAGGAGTAGAAGCCTCACCTTCTTCAGTAACATCCACATAAATCACACACTTTAATGTCCATCTTTTCTCCTTTATTACTCGTAGCTTATCAACGGCTGATCGTCGACAGAAGTGTGGCTGTCAGAATTTCCTCGTAAACGATTCACACGAGAAAAGTATCCTCCTTAAACAAATATGTAGTATTGTTCCCTGTGCATGTTCATATGTTTCACAGCAAATTGAAAATGCATGTGTACACCGAAAGAATACACAACTTCTCTTCTGCATTACGGCTCTCTCTTTTCTACAATGCCGTTCGTTACTGTTTACATTCGGCGCGCGCGCGCGGGGGTCACAAACAGGGGCGCCCCGACAAATAGTTGCACATAGAACGTTTAAATAATGTGTGTTCATTGAATCCATAAATGATATAGATGAAAAAAATGAAATTGAATCACAACAATTTATCTAAGACGCAACACAACGTAATGCAGTAAATGCCTGTGCCTTAATGTGGCATTTGTTCGCTTGTGTGTCTATGTAGACATATTAACTCGTTCATGTACGATTCTCACATATCTGTTTTATGAAATTTGAAAAAAAATATAGGACAGAACTTGTTTAATTTGATACCAAATGACATTATTAAATATATTAACAATAACTAAATTAATTTTTTTTCATAAAATGATAACGATTTTTGCTATCAGAAAAATACGTGTATGAGCTGCTGACCCCTAATTATAGGGGCCAGCCCTTTTTTCTTAATTTTAAATGAAAGCTCTCGTTATTCTAAACAACTTTTGTTCTATATGTATTAACAAAATATTTTTAGTTTAAAGGTTATAATACAAAAAGCAACAAAATTTCAGCCCCGAAAAAATCTTAAACTTTGGCGACAAATAGCTCAAAAACTAACAAAGAAATTACCAAAATTTTCATGCCAGCAAAATTATAAAATGTTACCGACAATTTCGCCAAATTTCATGCATCTATCATCTGTAGTTCCCGAGATCAACTCTGGACAAAAGACCCCCCAATTTTCAATTAAAGGGCAATAACTCATGACCGGAAGTAAATTTTAAAAATTTGAAAAAAACGTCTAGAGATATTAATATCATCTACATACCCTGAAAGTTTCATAGCAATCAGACAAAAAATGTTCGAGAAATCTCGTGCACAAAATTTGCGGGAAAAAAAAAAAAATAATAATAAGAAACAGTAGAATAACAGAAGGGTTTTCCGTTGAAAAACGGAAAACCCTAATAAAGAAAAAGAAACCGTAGAATAACAAGAGGGTCTTCCGTTGGAAACGGAAGACCCTAATAATAACTAGAGCAAAGCTCGTTGCAAAGCAACGAGTGGGTCTTCCGTTAATGTCGGAAGTAAAGCTGGAAGTTCCTGTTAGAAGCAGAGCTCTTAAACCAACAACAAGAGTAACGCAAATAAAAAGATGAAAAAATCGAATCATTCCTGGTACGACTTAACAAAATACGAATGATTTTAAGTACGACTTAACAAAAACATTTCCGATTTCAAGAACGACTTAACAAAAAAAATCCGAATGTGTTCAAGTACGACTTAACAATTATTTTTGGTACGAGTTAATTTTACTTTGAACATTACGCTATTTTTTAAACCTAGGAAGCGGAATCAAAATTTCCGGAAAAATCAATTTTTAAACCCCGATATCTCTGTTATGCATTGTCCGATTTTAAAACGGATTTCAGTGTTAGATTCAGCTTAATAAGCTCTACAAAACGCATATTCGTTTTTGATTTGATCAGAAAATTCATTTTTTCGAAAAATTTGTTTCACTTCCGGTTTCGACCAGAAGTGACAGATTTTCATTTCGAGCCTTATTACAGAGGTAAATCGACCAAATCATAACCATTGAAAATTTCAAGCCTCTATCTTAAAGCGTTTTTGAGAAACGCCGCGGACAAAATGACTTTTTGAAAATTTTAAAAATGACGTAACGTAAAAACGGAAGTGACGTTGTCAAGAAAACTTTAACATCTTTTAGGGATAATAGTTTCACATTATCTCTGAGAATTTCATCAAAATCGGTTGGAAACTTTTTGAGTTATAAAGCCGAGAAGGAGTCAGAAAAAAAAAGAAAAAGTATAATAATAATAAAAAGAAACCGAAGAATAACAAGAGGGTCTTCCGTTGAAAACGGAAGACCCTAACTAGAGCAAAGCTCGTTGCAAAGCAACGAGTGGGTCTTCCGTTAATGTCGGAAGTAAAGCTGGAAGTTCCTGTAAGAAGCAGAGCTCTTAAACCAATAACAAAAGTAACTAAAATAAAAAGATGAAAAAATCGAATTCTTCCTGGTACGACTTAACAAAATACGAATGATTTTAAGTACGACTTAACAAAAACCTTTCCGATTTCAAGAACGACTTAACAAAAAAATCCGAATTTGTTCAAGTACGACTTAACAACTTTTTTTGGTACGAGTTAATTTAACTTTTAACTTTATGCTATTTTTTAAACCAATAGCGTGGAATCAAAATTTCCGGAAAAATCAATTTTTAAACCCCAATATCTCTGTAATGAATCATCCGATTTAAAAACGGTTTTCAGTGTTAAATTCAGCTTATTTAGCTCTACAAAATACATATACGTTTTTTATTTGATCAAAAAATTCAAATTTTCGAAAAATTTGATTTACTTCCGGTTTCGACCGGAAGAGACAGATTTTCATTTCCAGCCTTATTACAGAGGTAAAACGATCAATAAATAAGCTCGAAAAATTTCAACTTTCTAACTTGAATCGTTTTTGAAAAAAGCCGCGGACAAAATGACTTTTTGAAAATTTTAAAAATGACGTAACGTAAAAACGGAAGTGATGTTGCTATAGAAACTTTAACATCTTTGAGCCATTATAATTTCACATTATCTCTGAAATTTTCATAAAAATCGGTCAAAAACTTTATGAGTTATGAAGCCGAAAAGAAGTCAGAAAAAAAAAGAAAAAGTATAATAACTAGAGCAAAGCTCGTTGCAAAGCAACGAGTGGGTCTTCCGTTAATGTCGGAAGTAAAGCTGGAAGGTCCTGTAAGAAGCAGAGCTCTTAAACCAATAACAAAAGTACCATAAATAAAAAGATGAAAAAATCGAATTATTCCTGGTACGACTTAACAAAATCCGAATGATTTTACGTACGACTTAACAAAAACCTTTCCGATTTCAAGAACGACTTAACAAAAAAAATCCGAATGTGTTACAGTACGACTTAACAATATTTTTTAGGTACAAGTTAATTTAACCAAGAACTTGATACTAATTTCTTAACCAAAAACGCGGAATCAAAATTTCCGGAAAAATCATTTTTTGAACTCGTATATCTCTGTAATGCATCGTTTGATTTTAAAACGGCTTTCAGTGTTACATTCAGCTTAATAAGCTCTACAAAACACATATTCATTTTTGATTTGATCAGAAAATTCATTTTTTCGAAAAATTTGTTTCACTTCCTGTTTCGACCGGAAGTGACAGATTTTCATTTCCAGCCTTATTACAGAGGTAAATCGACCAAATCATAACCATTGAAAATTTCAAGCCTCTATCTTAAAGCGTTTTTGAGAAAGGCCGCGGACAAAATGACTTTTTGAAAATTTTAAAAATGACGTTACGTCAAAACGGAAGTGACGTTGTCAAGAAAACTTTAACATCTTTGAGGGATAATAGTTACACATTATCTCTGAAAGTTTCATAAAAATCGGTCAAAAACTTTTTGAGTTATGAAGCCGAAAAGGAGTCAGAAAAAAAAAGAAAAAGTATAATAATAATAAAAAGAAACCGAAGAATAACAAGAGGGTCTTCCGTTGGAAACGGAAGACCCTAATAAAAAGAAACCGAAGAATAACAAGAGGGTCTTCCGTTGAAAACGGAAGACCCTAATAAAAAGAAACCGAAGAATAACAAGAGGGTCTTCCGTTGGAAACGGAAGACCCTAATAAGAATAAGAAAAGTGAAAAAGAAACAATAGAATAATAGAAGGGTCTTCCGCTGAAGACGGAAGACCCTAAAAAAGACAAAAACAATAGGTCTTTTCGACCGAAAGTCGAAAAGCCCTAACTAGACCTATTTTTGTCTCCAACAAAAAGGAAGGGCTTTTCGACAGCCCTTAAAACCCCTTATTTAAATTTATCATATTTTCTCTCAGAATCTGTATATTCAAAATGAGGAAAATATCATGAGCATATACCCACACGTTAACATTTAAGAAATTAAATGCCCAAAGAAAGACAACTTCAGAATATTTTATCCAACCATATCGTTTGTTTCCTGAAATAAAAGTTCTAAAAATTCTTATATAAGAAAGTACGCATTTAAGATTCAAGAGTTTTGGTATGCCAAAAGCTCTAATGCTAATCATTCATTGAGCAAAGCGAGATAACTCTTGAATTTTAATTTTTTTAAAATGTGATAAAGTTATCATTTTCAGGCCCTTAAAACCCCTATAAGGAGTCAAAATTGGCCCTTTGGACCATATGTTTTAAATTGAACTCCTTATTTTAAACGAATAACTGAAAAGAGTTTGAAAATTGGGTGAATAATAAAAAAGTTATAGCTAAAGGGCTGTTTTTAATATTGACCCCTTCAGGTCCCTTATTTTTCGGAATTTTTTTCCTCAGACCTTTTCCAGTCTGCGCATTAGGTCCCTCATTACAAGTACAAAATATAAAAATTTTTGCTTAAAAACTGTTCGAGAAAACGTTACTTGCGTGAATTCAATTTAACATAGAAACTCCCATAGACAATTTTCATCGGCTCATAAAACCGGAAGTACTCTATACCATCCAATGAAACTTTGAATATATCTAAATTACGTCTATTTAAACAATATCTCTCCTAATCATTTATTGAGCAAAGCGAGATAACTCTTGAAATTGAATTCTGATAAAGTTATCAGTTTCAGACCCTTTAAACCCTTATAAGGAGTCATAAAGTGCCCCCTCGGACCATATTTTCTAAATTGTACTCTTTATTCTGAACTATAAACCGAAAAGATTTTGAAAATCGGATAAACAATGAAAAAGTTACAGCAAAAGGACCGATTTTAATATTGACCCCTTTAGATCCCTTATTTTTTAGAATTGTTTTTCCAGGACCTTTTCCGGTCTGCGCATAAGGTCCCTTATTGCAAATACAAAATATAAAAATATTTGCTTGAAAACTGTTTGAGAAAACGTGACATGCGTGAATTTAATTTAACATAGAAACTCCCATAGACAATTTTCATCGGCTCATAAAACCGGAAGTACTCAATACTATTCAATGAAACTTGGAATATATCTTAATTACATCTATTTGAACAATATATATTCGTCTTAGAACATTCCTAAGCTTTTCTGAATTTTTTATTTTCTCATCCCCCCTTTTCTCAAGTTTGAAGCCTAAAATCTCAAAACTGATAAGAGATAGAAACTCGCCGCCGCTTTACTTTTTAAACAACTCGACATGGTTGATCTAACTGTAAAATTACAACGAATTTCCTTTAAAAATAAAAACAATATATTGATTTATTTAATATCTACTATTTTGCTTGTGTGAACCGGAAGTACCGGAACCGGAAGTGCAAAACCTAACATACTGGTGACATTTAAAAATGCTATAAGACTATTGTATAGTTATTTCATAAATCCTTTCCGTTTTAAAAAAATCGCTGACGGAAATTCTGTCGAGAAAAAGAAGAATAATAATAACTAGACCTATTTTTGTCTCCAACAAAAAGGAAGGGCTTTTCGACAGCCCTTAAAACCCCTTAATTAAATTTATCATATTTTCTCTCAGAATCTGTATATTAAAAATTAGGAAAATATCATGAGCATACACCCACACGTTAGCATTTCAGAAATTAAATGCCCAAAGAAAGACAACTTCAGAATTTTTTATCCAACTATATCGTTTGTTTCCTGAAATAAAAGTTCTAAAAATTCATATATAACAAAGTACTCATTTAAGATTAAAGAGTTTTGGTATGCCAAAAGCTCTAATGCTAATCATTCATTGAGCAAAGCGAGATAACTCTTGAATTTTAATTTTTTGGAATGTGATAAAGTTATCATTTTCAGACCCTTAAAACCCCTATAAGGAGTCAAAAAGTGCCCCCTCGGACCATATTTTTAAAATTGTACTCTTTATTCCAAACTATAAACCGAAAAGATTTTGAAAATCGGATAAACAATAAAAAAGTTACAGCTAAAGGGCCGTTTTTGATATTGACCCCTTTAGATCCCTTATCTTTTAGAACTTTTTTCCCAGGACCTTTTCCGGTCTGCGCATTAGGTCCCCTATTTCAAATACAAAATATAACTAGACCTATTTTTGTCTCCAACAAAAAGGAAGGGCTTTTCGACAGCCCTTAAAACCCCTTAATTAAATTTATCATATTTTCTCTCATTGAATCTGTATATAAAAAATTAGGAAGATATCATGAGCATATACCCACACGTTAACATTTAAGAAATTAAATGCCCAAAGAAAGACAACTTCAGAATTTTTTATCCAACTATATCGTTTGTTTCCTGAAATAAAAGTTCTAAAAATTCATATATAAGAAAGTACTCATTTAAGATTCAAGAGATTTGGTATGCCAAAAGCTCTAATGCTAATCATTCATTGAGCAAAGCGAGATAACTCTTGAAATTTAATTTTTTTGAAATGTGATAAAGTTGTCATTTTCAGGCCCTTAAAACCCCTATAAGGAGTCAAAAAGTGCCCCCTCGGACCATATTTTTTAAATTGTACTCTTTATTGTGAACTATAAACCGAAAAGATTTTGAAAATCAGATAAACAATAAAAAAGTTACAGCTAAAGGACCGTTTTTAATATTGACCCCTTCAGATCCCTTATTTTTTCGAATTTTTTTCCCAGAACCTTTTCCGATCTGCGCATTAGGTCCTTTATTGCAAATACAAAATATAAAAATATTTGCTTAAAAAGTGTTTGAGAAAACGTTACATGCGTGAATTCAATTTAACATAGAAACTCCCATAGACAATTTTCATCGGCTCATAAAACCGGAAGTACTCAATACTATTCAATGAAACTTGGAATATATCTTAATTACATCTATCTAAACAATATATATCCGTCTTAGAACATACCTAAGCTTTTCTGAGTTTTTTATTTTTTCATCCCCCCTTTTCTCAAGTTTGAGGCCTAAAATCTCAAAACTGATAAGAGATAGAAACTCGCCGCCGCTTTACTTTTTAAACAACTCGACATGGTTGATCTAACTCTAAAATTACAAGGAATTTCCTTTAAAAATAAAAACAATATATTGATTCATTTAATTTTTACTATTTTGCTTGTGTGAACCGGAAGTACCGGAACCGGAAGTCCAAAACCTAACATACTGGTGACATTTAAAAATGCTATAAGACTTTTGTATAGTTATTTCTGAAATCCTTTCCGTTTTAAAAAAATCGCTGACGGAAATTCTGTCGAGAAAAAGAATAATAACTAGACCTATTTTTGTCTCCAACAAAAAGGAAGGGCTTTTCGACAGCCCTTAAAACCCCTTATTTAAATTTATCATATTTTCTCTCAGAATCTGTATATTCAAAATTAGGAAAATAGCATGAGCATATACCCACACGTTAACATTTAAGAAATTAAATGCCCAAAGAAAGACAACTTCAGAATTTTTTATCCAACTATATCGTTTGTTTCCTATAATAAAAGTCCTAAAAATTCATATTTAGGAAAGTACTCATTTAAGATTCAAGAATGTTAGTATGCCAAAAGCTCTAATGCTAATCATTCATTGAGCAAAGCGAGATAACTCTTGAAATTTAATTTTTTTAAATGTGATAAATTTATCATTTTCAGGTCCTTAAAACCCTTATAAGGAGTCAAAAAGTGCCCCCTCGGACCATATTTTTTAAATTGTACTCTTTATTCTGAACTATAAACCGAAAAGATTTTGAAAATCGAATAAACAATGAAAAAGTTACAGCTAAAGGGCTGTTTGTAATATTGACCCCTTCAGATCCCTTATTTTTTAGAATTTTTTTCCCAGGACCTTTTCCGGTCTGCGCATTAGGTCCCTTATTGCAAATACAAAATATAAAAATATTTGCTTGAAAACTGTTTGAGAAAACGTTACATGCGTGAATTTAATTTAACATAGAAACTCCCATAGACAATTTTCATCGGCTCATAAAACCGGAAGTACTCAATACTATTCAATGAAACTTGGAATATATCTTAATTACATCTATTTAAACAATATATATCCGTCTTAGAACATTCCTAAGCTTTTCTGAGTTTTTTATTTTTTCATCCCCCCTTTTCTCAAGTTTGAGGCTTAAAATCTCAAAACTGATAAGAGATAGAAAATCGCCGCCGCTTTACTTTTTAAACAACTCAACATGGTTGATCTAACTCTAAAATTACAACGAATTTACTTTAAAAATAAAAACAATATAATGATTCATTTAATTTCTACTATTTTGCTTGTGTGAACCGGAAGTACCGGAACCGGAAGTCCAAAACCTTACATACTGGTAACATTTAGAAATGCTATAAGACTATTGGATAGTTATTCCTGAAATCCTTTCCGTTTTCAAAAAATCGCTGACGAAACATTGTCGAGAAGAATAATAATAACTAGAACTTTTTTTGTCTTCAACAAAAAGTAAGGGCTTTTCGACAGCCCCATTATCCCTTTTTAATTAAATGTTCAAAAAAAAGTTATCCTCTAATTTATTTCCAAAAGTTCTAAACGCCTTGGTATCCCCAGTTGCTTAGATAGGAACTTACGAGTAGTGCAATGTGAAAAGAAAGATAACTCCAGAATTTTACAGGTAGCTACACTTCTAATTTCCAAAGTAATATTTTTAAAAAATCATATCGAAGGAAGTATGCATTCCACGGACACAAAACTTGGTATGCCTATAGTATTTATTCTCTACATTCTTACAGCAAAGCGAGATAACTCTTACTTAAAAACATTTTGAAATTTAAACAGATGATGATCTTTGGGCCTTCCTTACCCCTATAAGGAGTCAAAAAATGGCCCCTCGGACCATAATTTTAAGATTATACTCTTCATTTTGAACAATAAACTGAAAAGGTTTTTAAAATCGGAAAAGAAATTAAAAAGTTACAGCTAAAGGGCTGTTTTGTACGTTGGCCCTTGCAGATCCCCAATTTTCTCGAATTGTCTACCCAAAAACTTTTCCGGTCTGCGAATTGTGTGTACCATTATACATCTGAAATATTGTAATGTTAACTTGTAAACTTTTTGAGAAAACGAACGACGCGTGATTTTAGTTTAACATTGAAACTCCCATAGACAATTTTTCATAGGCTCATAAAACCGGAAGTACTCAATATATTTTATTCAAACTTGGTATATATCTTGAATACTTCTATTTAAACAATGTCTCGGCATCTTATAAAATTTCTAAGTTTTTTTTAAAAAAAATTCTGTTTCATCCCCCATTATCTCAAGTTTGAGCCCTAATATCTCAAAAACGGTAAGAGATAGAGAAATGGCTACGGTTATGATTTTGTACAGCAAGACAAGATGCATCTAATTCTTAAATTTGAATGCTCTAACTATAAAAACAATAAAGATATTGTGCTTCAATGAAATTTTAGTATTTTCCTTGTCAAAACCGGAAGTGCCGGAACCGGAAGTCCAAAACCTTACATACGCGTGCCATTTAAAATTGCTTTAAGTGTATTGCATTGTGGTTTTAATATGTCTTTCCGTTTTCAAAAAATCGCTGACGAAACTTTGTCGAGAATAATAAAAAATAATAAAACAGAACAAAAACAATAGGTCTTTTCGACCGAAAGTCGAAAAGCCCTAATAAAACATCAGAATAACAATAGGTCTTTTCGACCGAAAGTCGAAAAGCCCTAATAATAACTAGACCTTTTTTTGTCTTCAACAAAAAGTAAGGGCTTTTCGAAAGCCCCAGTTTCCCTTTTTTATTTACAGTGTCAAAAAAAATATCTTTTATCTATTTCCAAATTTTCTAAACGCCTCGGTATAACCAGTTGCTTAGATAGGAATTTATGAGTACTGCAGTGTGAAAAGAAAGATAACTTCAGAATTTAACAAGTAGCTACACCTGTAATTTTCAGAAGAATATTTTCAAAAAATCATTCCTAAGTAAGTATTCATTCCTTGGACGCAAAACTTGGTATGCTAAGAGTATTTATGTTCTACATTCTTAGAGCAAAGCGAGATAACTGTTCCAAGAAATAATTTTGAAATTTAAACAAGTTGTGATCTTTAGGCCCTTCAAACCCCTATAAGGAGTCCAAAAGTGGCCCCTCGGACCATACTTTTTAAATTGTACTCTTTATTCTAAACTATTAACCGAAAAGATTTTAAAAATCGGATCAATAATAAAAAAGATACAGCAAAAGGACTGTTTTTAATACTGTCCCCTACAGATCCCTTATTTTTCAGAAGTTTTTCTCCAGGACCTTTTCAGGTCTGTGCACTGGGTCCCTTATTGCAAATATTAAATATAAAAATATTTACTTGATAACTGTTTGAGAAAACGTTACACGCGTGAATTCAATTTAACATAGAAACGCCCATAGACAATTTTCATCGGCTCATAAAACCGGAAGTACTCAATACTATTCAATGAAACTTGGAATATATCTTAATTACTTCTATGTTAATAATATTCAGGCGTCAAATAAATTTTTAAAAGTCGTTTGAATTTTTTTGTTTTTTCATCCCCCCTTTTCTAAAGTTTAGGACTTAATATCTCAAAAACGGTAAGAGATAGAAAGTTGCCTACGCTTACAATTTTGTACAACTATCTATGATAAAGGTAATTCTAAAATTTGAATGCTCTACATTAAAAAATAAACAAAGAATTGAGTTTCAAACAATTTTTTGCAAATTTCCTTGTAAAAACCGGAAGAACCGGAACCGGAACTTTAAAACCTTACATTTCATAAATTGATATATTTGCTCTAAGACCAATGTATACTTGTATTAGTATTCCTTCCAGTTTTCAAAAAATCGCTGACAGAAATCTGTCGCAAATAATAATAATAAAAAAAGACAAAAACAATAGGTCTTTTCGACCGAAAGTCGAAAAGCCCTAATAACTAGAACTTTTTTTGTCTTCAACAAAAAGTAAGGGCTTTTCGACAGCCCCATTATCCCTTTTTAATTAAATGTTCAAAAAAATTATTCTCTTAATTATTTCCAAGTGTTCTAAACGCCTTGGTATCCCCAGTTGCTTAGATAGGAACTTATGAGTAGTGCAATGTGAAAAGAAAGATAACTCCAGAACTTTACAGGTGGCTATATTTCTAATTTCCAGAAAAATATTTTCAAAAAATCATATTGAAGTAAGTATCCATTCCTGGGACACCAAATTTTATATGCCTACAGTATCAATGCTGTTTTTTCATACAGCAAAGCGAGATAACTCTTTCTAAAAAAAATTTTGAAACTTAAAAAAGTTCTGATCTTTAGGTCTTTCAAACCCCTTTAAGGAGTCAAAAAGTGGCACCTCGGACCATCATTGTTAAATTGTACTCTTTAATCTGAACTATTAACTGAAAGGATTTTGAAAATCGGATGAATAGTAAAAAAGATATAGCTAAAGGGCTGTTTTTAATACTGACCCCTACAGATCCCTTATTTTTCAGAAGTTCTTTTCCAAGATCTTTTCCGGTCTGCGCATTAGGTCCCTTATTGCAAATATCAAAAATAAAAATATTTGCTTGATAACTGTTTGAGAAAACGTTACACGCGTGAATTCAATTTAACACAGAAACTCCCGTTGACAATTTTCATCGACTCATAAAACCGGAAGTACTCAATACTATTCAATGAAACTTTGAATGTATGTTAATTACATCTATCTTAATAATATGCAGGCGTCAAATAATTTTTTAAAGGTCATTTGAATTTTTTTGTTTTTTCATCCCCCCTTTTCTAAAGTTTAGGACTTAATATCTCAAAAACAGTAAGAGATAGAAAGTTGTCAACGCTTACAATTTGAAACAACTATTTATGATAAAGGTAATTCTAAAATTTGAATGCTCTACATTAAAAAATAAACAAAGAATTGAGTTTCAAACAATTTTTGCAATTTTCCTTGTAAAAACCGAAAGTACCGGAACCGGAAACTCAAAATAGGACATTTCATAGACTGATACATTTGCCGTAAGACCAATGTAAACTTGTATCAATATTCCTTCCAGTTTTCAAAAAATCGCTGACAGAAATCTGTCGAGAAAAATAATAATAAAACTAGAACTTTTTTTGTCTTCAACAAAAAGTAAGGGCTTTTCGACAGCCCCAGTTTCCCTTTTTTATTTAAAGTGTCAAAAAAAAAATATCTCTATTCTATTTCCAAATTTTCTAAACGCCTCGGTATAACCAGTTGCTTAGAGAGGAATTGATGAGTAGTGCAGTGTGAAAAGAAAGATAACTCCAGAATTTAACAAGAAGCTACACCTGTAATATTCAGAAGAATATTTTCAAAAAATCATTCCAAAGTAAGTATTCATTCATTGCACGAAAAACTTGGTATGCTAAGAGTATTTGTTCTCTACATTCTTAGAGCAAAGCGAGATAACTCTTCGAAGAAAAAATTTTGAAGTTTAAACAAGTTGTGATCTTTAGGCCCTTCAAACCCCTATAAGGAGTCAAAAAGTGGCCCCTCGGACCATAATTTTTAAATTGTACTCTTTATTCTGAACTATTAACCGAAATGATTTTGAAAATCGGATGAATAATAAAAAAGATACAGCTAAAGGGCTGTTTTTAATACTGATCCCTACAGATCCCATATTTTTCAGAAGTCCTTTCCCAGGACCTTTTCCGGTCTGCGCATTAGGTCCCTTATTGCAAATACAAAATATAAAAATATTTGCTTGATAACTGTTTGAGAAAACGTTACACGCGTGATTTCAATTTAACATAGAAACTCCCATAGACAATTTTCATCGGCTCATAAAACCGGAAGTACTCAATACTTTTCAATGAAACTTTGACTATATATTAATTACTTCTATCCTATTTATATTCAGGCGTCAAATAATTTTTTAATGTTCATTTGAATTTTTTTTGTTTTTTCATCCCCCCTTTTCTAAAGTTTAGGACTTAATATCTCAAAAACGGTAGAAGATAGAAAGTTGTCTACGCTTACAATTTTGTACACCTATTTATGATAAAGGTAATTCTAAAATTTGAGTGCTCTACATTAAAGAATAAACTAAGAATTGAGTTTCAAACATTTTTTGCAATTTTCCTTGTAAAAACCGTAAGTACCGCAACCGGAAATCGAAAACCTTACATTTCATATATTGATATATTTGCTTTAAGACCAATGTGTACTTGTATCAGTATTTCTTCCAGTTTTCAAAAAATCGCTGACAGAAATTTGTCTTAAAATAATAATAATAACTAGAACTTTTTTTGTCTTCAACAAAAAGTAAGGGCTTTTCGACAGCCCCAGTTTCCCGTTTTTATTTAAAGTGTCAAAAAAAAAATATCTCTAGTCTATTTCCAAATTTTCTAAACGCCTCGGTATAACCAGTTGCTAAGATAAGAATTTATGAGTACTGCGGTGTGAAAAGAAAGATAACTCCAGAGTTTAACAAATAGCTTCACCTGTAATTTTCAGAAGAATATTTTCAAAAAATCATTCCAAAGTAAGTATTCACTCCTTGGACGCAAAACTTGGTATGCTAAGAGTATTTGTGCTCTATATTCTTAGAGCAAAGCGAGATAACTCTTCCAAGAAATAATTTTGAAATTTAAAAAAGTTCTGATCTTTAGGCCCTTCAAACCCCTATAAGGAGTCAAAAAGTGCGCCCTCGGACCATAATTTTTAAATTGTACTCTTTAATTTGAACTATTAACCGAAAAGATTTTGAAAATCGGATGAATAATAAAAAAGTTACAGGTAAAGAGCTGTTTTTAATACTGACCCCTACAGATCCCTTATTTTTAAGAAGTTCTTTTCCAGGACCTTTTCCGGTCTGGGCATTGGGTCCCTTATTTTAAATGCTAAATATGAAAATATTTGCTTGAAAACTGTTTGAGAAAACGTTACACGCGTGAATTCAATTTAACATAGAAACTCCCATAGACAATTTTCATCGGCTCATAAAACCGGAAGTACTCAATACTATTCAATGAAACTTGGAATATATCTTAATTACTTCTATCTTAATAATATCCAGGCGTCAAATAAATTTTGAAAGGTCATTTGAATTTTTTTGTTTTTTCATCCCCCCTTTTCTAAAGTTTAGGACTTAATATCTCAAAAACGGTAGGAGATAGAAAGTTGTCTACGCTTACAATTTTGTACAACTATTTATGATAAAGGTAATTCTAAAATTTGAATGCTCTACATTAAAAAATAAACAAGGAACTGAGTTTCAAACAATTTTTGCAATTTTCCTTGCAAAAACCGGAAGTACCGGAACCGGAAATCGAAAACCTTACATTTCATGAATTGATATATTTGCTCTAAGACCAATGTATACTTCTTTTAGTAGTCCTTCCAGTTTTCAAAAAATCGCTGACAGAAATCTGTCGAGAAAAATAATAATAACTAGAACTTTTTTTGTCTTCAACAAAAAGTAAGGGCTTTTCGACAGCCCCATTATCCCCTTTTAATTAAATGTTTAAATAAAATATTCTCTAATTTATTTCCAAGTGTTCTAAACGCCTTGGTATCTCAAGTTGCTTAGATAGCAACTTATGAGTAGTGCACTGTGAAAAGAAAGATAACTCCAGAACTTTACAGGTAGCTACACTTTAAATTTCCAGAAAAATATTTTCAAAAAATCATATTGAAGTAAGTATTCATTCCCCAGACACCAAATTTTGTATGCCTACAGTATTAATGCTCCTTAATCTTAGAACAAAGCGAGACAACTCTTTCTAAAAAAAAAACTGAAATTTGAACAAGTTCTGATATTTAGGTCCTTCAAACCCCTTTAAGGACTCAAAAAATGGCCCCTCGAACCATAATTTTAATATTGGACTCTTTATTCTAAACAATAAACTGAAAAGATTTTTAAAATCGGATGAAAGGTAAAAAAGTTACAGCTAAAAGGCTGTTTTGCACGTTGGCCCCTGCAGATCCCTAATTTTTTTGAGTTGTCTACACAAAACTTTTTCAGGTCTGCGGATTGTGTGTGTCATTATAAAGATGAAATATTGTAGCAATTACTTGAAAACCTTTGGAGAAAACGAACCACGCGTGATTTTTGTTTAACATTGCAACTCCCATAGGCGATTTCATTGACCTATAAAACCGGAAGTAGTCATAATATTTTAATGAAACTTAGAATGTATGTTTATTACATCTATGTTAGTGATATTTAGGCGTTAAATAATTTTTTAGAGGTCATTTGAATTTTTTTGTTTTCTCATCCCCCCTTTTTCAAAGTTTAGGAATCTATATCTCAAAAACGGTAAGATATAGAAAGTTGTGTACGTGTACAATTTTGTACAGCAAGACAAGATGCATCTAATTCTAAAAGTTGAACATTCTAATATAAACTCTAAACAAAGCATCGCGTTTTAATCAATTTTTACATTTTTCCTTGTAAAAACCGGAAGTACCGGAACCGGAAATCAAAAACCTTACATTCCATGGAATAAGAGATTTGCTGTAAGACCGTTCCAAAATTGTATCAACATTGCTTCCAGTTTTCAAAAAATCGTTGACAAAAATCTGTCGAGAAAAATAATAATAATAATAATAAAAAAAGACAAAAACAATAGGTCTTTTCGACCGAAAGTCGAAAAGCCCTAATAAAAAAAGACGAAAACAATAGGTCTTTTCGACCGAAAGTCGAAAAGCCCTAATAAAAAAAGACGAAAACAATAGGTCTTTTCGACCGAAAGTCGAAAAGCCCTAATAAAAAAAGACAAAAACAATAGGTCTTTTCGACCGAAAGTCGAAAAGCCCTAAAAAGACAAAAACAATAGGTCTTTTCGACCGAAAGTCGAAAAGCCCTAATAACTAGACCTTTTTTTGTCTTCAACAAAAAGTAAGGGCTTTTCGAAAGCCCCAGTTTCCCTTTTTTATTTACAGTGTCAAAAAAAATATCTTTTATCTATTTCCAAATTTTCTAAACGCCTCGGTATAACCAGTTGCTTAGATAGGAATTTATGAGTACTGCAGTGTGAAAAGAAAGATAACTTCAGAATTTAACAAGTAGCTACACCTGTAATTTTCAGAAGAATATTTTCAAAAAATCATTCCTAAGTAAGTATTCATTCCTTGGACGCAAAACTTGGTATGCTAAGAGTATTTATGTTCTACATTCTTAGAGCAAAGCGAGATAACTGTTCCAAGAAATAATTTTGAAATTTAAACAAGTTGTGATCTTTAGGCCCTTCAAACCCCTATAAGGAGTCCAAAAGTGGCCCCTCGGACCATACTTTTTAAATTGTACTCTTTATTCTAAACTATTAACCGAAAAGATTTTAAAAATCGGATCAATAATAAAAAAGATACAGCAAAAGGACTGTTTTTAATACTGTCCCCTACAGATCCCTTATTTTTCAGAAGTTTTTCTCCAGGACCTTTTCAGGTCTGTGCACTGGGTCCCTTATTGCAAATATTAAATATAAAAATATTTACTTGATAACTGTTTGAGAAAACGTTACACGCGTGAATTCAATTTAACATAGAAACGCCCATAGACAATTTTCATCGGCTCATAAAACCGGAAGTACTCAATACTATTCAATGAAACTTGGAATATATCTTAATTACTTCTATGTTAATAATATTCAGGCGTCAAATAAATTTTTAAAAGTCGTTTGAATTTTTTTGTTTTTTCATCCCCCCTTTTCTAAAGTTTAGGACTTAATATCTCAAAAACGGTAAGAGATAGAAAGTTGCCTACGCTTACAATTTTGTACAACTATCTATGATAAAGGTAATTCTAAAATTTGAATGCTCTACATTAAAAAATAAACAAAGAATTGAGTTTCAAACAATTTTTTGCAAATTTCCTTGTAAAAACCGGAAGAACCGGAACCGGAACTTTAAAACCTTACATTTCATAAATTGATATATTTGCTTTAAGACCAATGTATACTTGTATTAGTATTCCTTCCAGTTTTCAAAAAATCGCTGACAGAAATCTGTCGCAAATAATAATAATAAAAAAAGACAAAAACAATAGGTCTTTTCGACCGAAAGTCGAAAAGCCCTAATAACTAGACACGATCTCGTTGCGAGCAACGAGGAGGTCTTCCGTCCGATTTTTAGTAGGAAATATGACATCATCGACTTTGATTTTCAACAAAAAAACATGATATGGAAAAAAGTGTGAAGAACTTATGCTTTTTTGTATCGCATTTAATAACTTTTCTATTGCTTTTTTTAAATACTTGCATTTCTCCAAATTCAGATAGAAAAGATTAAACTTGTTTACCTCTGGCTCCTAAAAACCCTAATTAGGTAACGCAAGAAAAAACCATTATATTGTTAGGATATATAAACGTATTATACCTAATTCAGTTTAAATAACCTTTCACAAAATAGCTCTTAGTAAAACGCTATAGATTAAGGACTTTAGAGCCCTTTGATCCCCTAATTTAAGGGGCCAGCCCTTTTTTCTTGAAATCAAATGGAAGGTCATTTCATTCTGAACACATTTTGTCAACAAATGTTTCAAAATTTGTTACCGTTCTTGAGATATATGGGAAAGAAGGTTTTAGGGGCCGATCCCGTATCTCCTCATAGGGGCTGTTGAACGAAATTTTGAAGGTTGCATATTGTTAAGAACATCATTTTGAACAACTTTATTTCTTTACTACATTTCAAAATAATTTTCCTTTCAGAGATATGAATGATCAGAGTTTTGGACTTTTTGCCCCTAAAACCCCTATTTACATAACACACGATAAAATCATTACATTGCTTGGATACATAACTGTGAGATAAACATATTTGCTTCTATAACATTTTACAAAATATCCCTCAGTAAAGGGCTATAGATAAAAGACTTTAGAGCCCTTTGGTTCCCTAATTTAAGGGGCCAGCCCCTTTTTCTTGATATCAAATAAAAGGTCACTTAATTCTACACACATTTTGTTCAACAAGTGTTTAGAAATTTGTTACCGTTCTGGAGGTATATGAGAAAGAAGGTTTAAGGGGCTGATCCTTTATCTCCTTTAAGGGGCCGTTTAACGAAATTGTGAAGGTTGCATATTGTTAAGGACATCATTTTGAACAACTTTCCTTCTATACTGCATTTCAAAATATTTTTCCTTTCTGAGATATGGGTGATCGAAATTTTGGACTTTCGGCCCCTAAAAACCCTTAATTACGTAATACATGGAAAAATCATTACATTGCTTAGATACATAACAGTAAGATGAACATATTTGCTTCTATAACATTTCACAAAATATCGTTCAGTAAAGGGCTACAGATTTAAGACTCTCGAGCCCTTTTGTTCCCTAATTGAAGGGGCCAGCCCCTTTTTCTTGATTTTAAAAGAAAGGTCTTGTAAATAGAAACTATTTTTACATTACATGTCTTAACAAAATATTTTTCAGAAAAGAGATAATTAAAAAAAAACACGAAAAATTACGACGTTTTTTCCATGTCAATTTTCGGGTCCAGGCGAGCTTCGGCGCCTTTAAAGCTAGATCAAAATGAAAATAAAATTGCAAATCTACAATCTTTCGTCTACTATCCCTGAAAGTTTGAACTCAATATCTTTTATAGTTTAGGAGAACTTAGAGGGACAAGCCACCCCTCTGAAAATCGCAAAAACGTCAGTTTCTCAAAAACGGAAGTGACGTCATCAATGAAATCAAAAACCTATAAGGTTCAGATCAGTATCTATCAGATCTGAAAGTTTCATGAAAATCGGTCTAGCCGTTTCTGAGAAATCGCGTGCACAAAATTTGTAAGAAAAAAAAAGAAAAATAATAATAATAACTAGACACGATCTCGTTGCGAGCAACGAGGAGGTCTTCCGTCCGATTTTTAGAAGAAAATATGACATCATCGACTTTTGATTTTCGACATCAAAACATGATATGGAAAAAGGAGTGAAGTACTAATGCTTTAAAGTATTGCTTTTTAGGTCTATTACATTGCTTTTTAAAATACTTGCATTTCTTCCAAATAAGATTGAAAATGTTAAACTTGTTACATCTGGTCCCTAAAAACCCTAATTGGGTAACGCAAGAGCAAATCATCATACTGTTAGGATATGTAGACGTATTATACTTAATCTAGCTTTAATAACCTTTCACAAGATGGCTCTCATTAAAGGGCTATAGATAAAATTCTTTTAGACCCTTTGGTCCCCTAATTTAAAGGGCCAGCCCCTTTTTCTTGGATTCAAATGAAAGGACATTTAATTCTGAACACAGGATGAATGACCAACTTTAAGTCCTCCTTAAAGATAGCTTAAAGGTGTTTAAAGGTAGCTTAAAGACGATCTTTAAGCAACCTTTAAGCTACCTTTAAGCTATAAGTATTGCTTAAAGGTGGCTTAAAGAAAGCGTAAAGATGGCTTAAAGGCAGCTTAAAGACTATCTTTAAGCCACCTTTAAGTCACCTTTAAGGACAACTTATAGGTCCTTAATGTCCAAACTTCTTTAAGCCACCTTTAAGCCACCTTTAAGCTACCTTTAAGCCACCTTTAAGCCATTAAAAAAAATTTAATTCAATATTGTGCTTAATTTCCAACAAAATGTATTAACTTTATGAAAGAAAAGGTATTAAAACGGTTTTTGTTCTAGAAAGAAAAATGAAAAAAAAACACAAAAAAAAACGGCCACGGCGAGAATTGAACCCGGGACCCTAAGTTTACTAGCATCACCACACATCCTCTGCACCACGGCAACTTAGATATTTATGAGCGTTTTTATATCCTATATATCAGTGGATATTGAATCACTGTATTGAATGTGTTTACTTGAAAAGATTTTGACAAACCATTCAGTTTGTAACAATCAATTATATCTTATTTATAAATTACATGCATGCATGTATTTAGAATGAAATACGGAACTTGGTCTTCAGTGAACAAAAATATATTATACCTAAATGGAAACCGTTAGGTTCACTATAGTAGGCTTTCTTAGTTAATAAATTTAAACCGAGTAGATATACGTTCATCTAATTTATAGCTATAAAAATGTAAGAAAGAAAATGAAATCATTTCTTTTATTAAATGCATTGATACTATTAGGGTATTTGTTCAAATTCCCGCAATTCCCTGTTTTCATGATCGCGGCGCCGTTCCAATATGTTTAAATATTTACATGTAATTGTATGTACATGCATAGGCGTCGGAACCGGGGGGGGCTAGGGGGGGCTTAGCCCCCCCACTTTTTTTGCAAAGTTATACCTAACCATTAGAAACATAGCAGGATAGAGGGTTCAGCCCCTCCACTTTTTCCTCGCAGGAAAGATTATTGTTCCTAAATTTACCTTGAAAGATTGAGAAGTTGGATTCAGAAGCATACTAGCCCCCCCCCCCCCCCCCGGATTAGGAATTTCATGATTTTGGGGAAAAAAATTTGGGTAAGTACATTTTTTTTTGGAAGTATAGGTATACTCCCCCCCCCCCCCCCCCCCCCCCACGGATTAGGATTTCCATGATTTTGGGAATTACTTTTTTCTCAATATTTCTGAGGATTAGTTTAGCCCCCCCACTTTCAATTTGCTTCCGACGCCAGTGACATGTACATGATTTTTAAACTATCAATTCTATAACAAACAAAATTACCAATTACCGGTGATGTATTTACTGCATGTGGCAATTGCAAATGACTTGTACATACAATTGTATGATGTGCCAGGCCGGGTATATTTGACATATTTACCCTTATACATATATTTAAATAATCAACCCCTATTTATGATCACCGGTACATTAATTAATTAGCCTCAAGATTTTACTCTTACATACATGTATCGTTAATTTGTAGACGTAATATCTTTGAAACCCAGAGCTAGGAAATAATACTTTGAAAATGAATTACAAATGTAAATTAACTTTTATTCACTAGATTTATCGTATACTCGTACATACTAAGATTCAACGCCTTTAGAAACCCTGACGTGCACCTGGGCACACGACACACCTGTTGTGTATATCTTGTATATTCTGTGTTAGTTCCAGGGGTTTTCTAAAGTTGGACAAACAATAGACTTTAATTGGATATACACAAACATGCACCTGGGCACACGACACAACTGCTGTGTATATCTTGTATATTCTGTGTTAGTTCCAGGGGTTTTCTTAAGTTGGACAAACAATAGACTCTAATTAGATATACACAAACGAACAAAACTATGTCTAGACAAACAAAGCAGTAATATCCTGCCCGATATAACAAAGGCAGTTGAGAGTCTTTTCATCTTTAACATGTATCTAGCAGATCTAGAGTTAGAAATAATGAAAATTGAAAAAAAAATACAAACCTTAAACCGATTAACAAATTAAATCATGCATTTTTGGTTCATTATCTTTATTTTGTTTAATAACCGGATAAACTGAGAGAGAGAGAGAGAGAGAGAGAGAGAGAGAGAGAGAGAGAGAGAGAGAGAGAGAGAGAGATTGTTTTCACCGATTAATTTATAATAGGAAACAAACATACTTTATTTAGTTTTATGCACATATTAAGATACAGAGGCTGCGCTCATACCTACAATAATTTTGAAACCCCCAAAAAATTATAAAGAATTTTATAACGGCAATCTGTGTCCATCAGAGCGGTGCTGATGATAGCGATCTGTGTTTAATGGAGCGACGATTAAAACCGCCTGGAACAACCCCCCCCCCCCTTCCTTGGAAATTATATTATCACTCGGATGACCCCCTCCCATCTCTATAAAAGAGCTTTTGCATTTAATATATATTTTAATGTTCAGCTTGATCAATATTGACTTAAAGGCCACTTAAAGACAGTGTAAAGGCAGTGTAAAGAGAGCGTAAATGCCACTTAAAGATGCTTAAAGGTGGCTTAAAGGTGGCTTAAAGGTAGCTTAAAGAAGTTTGGACATTAAGGACCTATAAGCACTTGCTTAAAGGTGACTTAAAGGCGGCTTAAAGGTTGTATAGCCTTTAAGCTCCTTTAAGTCACCTTTAAGCCACCTTTAAGGACTTGCTTAAAGATGGTTTTTCGCCCTGTGGAACACATTTTGTCAACAAGTGTTTAAAAATTCATTATCGTTCTGGAGATATATGAGAAAGAAGGTTTTAGGGGCCGATCCCTTATCTCCTTAAAGGGGCCGTTTAACGAAATTTTGAAGGTTGCATTTTGTTAAGAACATTAATTTGAACAACTTTTCTCCTGTATTGCATTACAAAATATTTTTTCTTTCTGAGATATGGGTGATCGAAATTTTGGACTTTTGGCCCCTAAAAACCCTTAATTAGGTAACACATAATAAAATCATTACATTGGTTGGATACATAACTGTGAGAACAACATATTTGCTTCTAAAACATTTCACATAATATCTCTCAGATAAGGGCTACAGATTAAAGACTTTAGAGCCCTTTGGTCCCCTCATTTGAGGGGTCAGCCCCTTTTTCTTGATATTAAATGAAAGGTCATTGAATTCTTAACAAATTTTGTTCAACAAGTGTTTAGAAAACCGATATTGTACTGGAGGTATATGAGAAAGAAGGTTTTAGGGGCCGATCCCTTATCTCCTTAAAGGGGCCGTTTAACGAAATTTTGAAGGTTGCATTTTGTTAAATTTAAACAAATTTTGTTCAACAAGTGTTTAGAAAACCGATACCGTTCTAGAGATATATGACAAAGAAGGTTTTAGGGGCCGATCCCTTATCTCCTTAAAGGGGCCGTTTAACGAAATTTTGAAGGTTGCATATTGTTAAGAACATTAATTTGAACAACTTTTCTTCTGTATTGCATTACAAAATATTTTTCCTTTCTGAGATATGGGTGATCGAAATTTTGGACTTTTGGCCCCTAAAACCCTTAATTAGGTAACACATAATAAAATCATTACATTGGTTGGATACATAACTGTGAGATAAACATATTTGCTTCTATAACATTTCACAAAATATCTCTCAGTAAAGGGCTACAGATTAAAGACTTTAGAGCCCTTTGGACCCCTTATTTGAGGGGCCAGCCCCTTTTTCTTGATTTCAAAGAAAAGGTCCTGTAAATAGAAACTTTTTTTACATTACATGTCTTAACAAAATAGTTTTCAGAAAAGAGATAATTAAAGAAAACCAGAAAAAATTTCGACGTTTTTTCCATCTCAATTTTCGGGTCCAGGCGAGCTTCGGCGCCTTTCAAGACAGATCAAAATGAAAATAAAATTACAAATCTACATTCTTTTGTCTACTATCCCTGAAAGTTTGAACTCGATATTTTTTATAGTTTAGGAGAAGTTCCACGGACAAGCAACCCCCCTAAAAATCGCTAAAACGTCAATTTCTCAAAAACGGAAGTGACGTCATCAATATAATAAAAAAATTATCAGGTTTAGATCATTATCTAACAGATCTGAAAGTTTCATGAAAATCGGCCGAGCCGTTTCTGAAGAATCGCGTGCACAAAAATTGTAAGAAAAAAAAGAAAAAAAATAATAATAGGGAAAAAGAAATCGTACGAAAACAATAAGGTCTTCCGTTGGAAACGGAAGACCTTAATAATAGGGAAAAAGAAACCGAACGAAGACAATAAGGTCTTCCGTTGGAAACGGAAGACCTTAATAATAATAATAATAAAACATCAGAATAACAATAGGTCTTTTCGACCGAAAGTCGAAAAGCCCTAACTAGAACTTTTTTTGTCTTCAACAAAAAGTAAGGGCTTTTCGACAGCCCCATTATCCCTTTTTAATTAAATGTTCAAAAAAAATTATTCTCTAATTAATTTCAAATGTGTTCAAAACGCCTTGGTATTCCCGTTTGCTTAGATAAGAACTTATGAGTAGTGCAATGTGAAAAGAAAGATAATTCCAGAATTTTACAAGAAGTTACACTTCTAATTTCCAGAGGAATATTTTCAAAAAATCATATTGAAGTAAGTATTCCTTCCTGAGACACAAAACTTGGTATGCCTATAGTATTTTTGCTCTACCTTCTTACAGCAAAGCGAGATAAATCTTCCTAAAAAACATTTTGAAATTAAAAAATGTGATGATATTTGGTCCTTCCTAACCCCTATAAGGACTCAAAAAGTGGCCCCTCGGACCATAATTTTAAGATTGTACTTTTTATTGTAAACAATAAACTGAAAAGATTTTTAAAATCAAAAGAGAATTTAAAAAGTTACAGCTAAAGGGCTGTTTTGTACGTTGACCCCTGCAGATCCCTAATTTCCTCGAATTGTCTACCCAAAAACTTTTCCGGTCTGTGCATTGTGTGTATCATTATACATCTGAAATATTGTAATGTTAACTTGTAAACTTTTTGAGAAAACGAACGACGCGTGATTTTAGTTTAACATTGAAACTCCCATAGACAATTTTTCATAGGCTCATAAAACCGGAAGTACTCACTATATTTTATTGAAACTTGGAATATATGTTAAATAGTTCTACCTGAACAATATTTAGACGTCTTATGAAATATCTAGGGGTTTGTTTAAAAAAAATCTTTTTCATCCCCCCTTTTCTCAAGTGTGAGCCCTAATATCTCAAAAACGGTAAGAGATAGAGAAATGCGTTCGCTTATGAATTTGTACACTAAGACAAGATGCATCTAATTCTTAAACTTCAATGCTCTAACTCAAAAAATGAAAAAAAATAGTGTGCCTCAATGAATTTTTAGTATTTTCCTTGTCAAAACCGGAAGTGCCGGAACCGGAAGTCCAAAACCTTACATACGCGTGTCATTTAAAAATGCTGTAAGTCTATTGCATGGTTGTTTTAATATGTCTTTCCGTTTTCAAAAAATCGCTGACGAAACTTTGTCGAGAAGAATAATAATAACTAGAACTTTTTTTGTCTTCAACAAAAAGTAAGGGCTTTTCGACAGCCCCATTAGCCCTTTTTAATTAAATGTTAAAAAAAAAAATTATTCTCTAATTTATTTCCAAGTGTTCTAAACGCCTTAGTATCTCCAGTTGCTTAGATAGGAACTTATGAGTAGTGCAATGTGAAAAGAAAGATAACTCCAGAACATTACAGGTAGCTACACTTCTAATTTCCAGAGGAATATTTTCAAAAAATCATATTGAAGAAAGTATTCATTCCTGGGACACAAAACTTGGTATGCCTATAGTACTTATGCTCTACATTCTTACAGCAAAGCAAGATAACTCTTACTAAAAAACATTTTGAAATTTAAACAAGTGATGATCTTTGTGCCTTCCAAACCCCTATAAGGAGTCAAAAAGTGGCCCCTCGGACCATAATTTTAAAATTGTACTCTTTATTCCTAACCATAAACTGAAAAGATTTTTAAAATTGGAAGAGGAACAAAAAGGTTACAGCTAAAGGGCTGTTTTATACGTTGGCCCCTGCAGATCCCTAATTTTCTCGAATTGTCTACCCAAAAACTTTTCCGGTCTGCGCATTGGTAGTGTCATTACACAAAAAAAATATTGTAATGTTAACTTGTAAACTTTTTGAGAAAACGAACGACGCGTGATTTTAGTTTAACATTGAAACTCCCATAGATAATTTTTCCTAGGCTCATAAAACCGGACGTACTCAATATATTTTATTGAAACTTGGAATATATCTTGAATACTTCTATTTGAACAATGTCTAAGCATCTTATAAGAAATCTATGGTTTTTTGAAAAAAAATTTCTTTTTCATCCCCCCTTATCTCAAGTTTGAACCTTAATATCTCGAAAACAGTAAGAGACAGAGAAATGGCTACGCTTATGATTTTGCACATCTTTACAAGATGCATCTAATTCTAAAATTTGAATGCTCTAACTTAAAAGATAATAAAGATATTGTGCTTCAATAGAATTTTAGTATTTTCCTTGTCAAAACCGGAAGTGCCAGAACCGGAAGTCCAAAACCTTACATACGCGTGTCATCAACAGTTGCTATAAGACTATTGAATAATTGGTTAAATATTCCTTTCTGTTTTCAAAAAATCGCTGACGAAACTTTGTCGAGAATAAGAATAATAAACGAACTTTGTTTGTCTTCAACAAAAAGTAAGGGCTTTTCGACAGCCCCATTATCCCTTTTTAATTAAATGTTCAAAAAAAATTTATCCTCTAATTTATTTCCAAAAGTTCTAAACGCCTTGGTATCCCCAGTTGCTTAGATAGGAACTTACGAGTAGTGCAATGTGAAAAGAAAGATAACTCCAGAATTTTACAGGTAGCTACACTTCTAATTTCCAAAGGAATATTTTCAAAAAATCATATCGAAGGAAGTATGCATTCCACGGACACAAAACTTGGTATGCCTATAGTATTTATTCTCTACATTCTTACAGCAAAGCCAGATAACTCTTACTTAAAAACATTTTGAAATTTAAACAGATGATGATCTTTGGGCCTTCCTTACCCCTATAAGGAGTCAAAAAGTGGCCCCTCGGACAATAAATTTAAAATTATACTCTTCATTTTGAACAATAAACTGAAAAGGTTTTTAAAATCGGAAAAGAAATAAAAAAGTTACAGCTAAAGGGCTGTTTTGTACGTTGGCCCTTGCAGATCCCTAATTTTTTTGAATTGTGTACCCAAAAACTTTTCCGGTCTGCGCATTGTGCGTATCATTATAAATCTGAAATATTGTAATGTTAACTTGTAAACGTTTTGAGAAAACGAACGACGCGTGATTTTAGTTTAACATTGAAACTCCCATAGACAATTTTTCAAAGGCTCATAAAACCGGACGTACTCAATATATTTTATTCAAACTTGGTATATATCTTGAATACTTCTATTTGAACAATGTCTCGGCATCTTATAAAATTTCTAAGGTTTTTTTTTAAAAAAATTCTGTTTCATCCCCCCTTATCTCAAGTTTGAGCCCTAATATCTCAAAAACGGTAAGAGATAGAGAAATGGCTACGGTTATGATTTTGTACATCATGACAAGATACATCTAATTCTTAAACTTGAATGCTCTAACTATAAATATAATAAAGATATTGTGCATCAATGAATTTTTAGTATTTTCCTTGTCAAAACCGGAAGTGCCGGAACCGGAAGTCCAAAACCTTACATACGCGTGTCACTTAGAGATGCTGTAAGACTACTGTATAATTGTTTCAAAATTCTTTCGCGTTTTCAAAAAATCGCTGACGGAAATTCTGTCGAGCATAAGAATAATAACTAGAACTTTTTTTGTCTTCAACAAAAAGTAAGGGCTTTTCGACAGCCCTTTTATCCCTTTTTAATTGAATGTTCAAAAAAAATTATTCTCAAAGTTTTTTCCAAGTGTTCTAAACGCCTTGGTATCCCCAGTTGCTTGGATATGATCTTATGAGTAGTGCAATGTGAAAAGAAAGATAACTCCAGAATTTTACAGGTAGCTACACTTCTAATTTCCAGAGGAATATTTTCAAAAAATCATTGTGAAGTAAGTATTCAGTCCTCGGACACAAAACTTGGTATGCCTATATTATGTATGCTCTAAATTCTTGCAACAAAGCGAAAAAACTCTTACTAAAAAAAAATTTGAAATTTCAACAACTGATGATCTTTGGGCTTTCAAAACCCCTATAAGGAGTCAAAAAGTGGCCCCTCGGAGCATAATTTTAAGATTGTACTCTTTATTCTGAACAATAAACTGAAAAGATTTTGGTAATTAGATGAAAGGTAAAAAAGTTACAGCTAAAGGGCTGTTTTGAACGTTGGCCCCTGCAGATCCCTTATTCTTTCGAATTGTCTACCCAAAAACTTTTCCGGTCTGCGCATTGGTTGTGTCATTATTAAAAAAAAATGTTGTAATAATTACTCCAAAACTTTTTGAGAAAACGTGACACGCGTGATTTTAGTTTAACATTGAAACTCCCATAGACAATTTTTCATAGGCTCATAAAACCGGAAGTACTCAATATCTTTTATTCAAACTTGGAATATATGTTTAATAGTTCTATTTGAACAATGTTTTCGCGTCTTATAAAAATTTGAAGGGTTTTTGAAATTTTTTTGGCTTTACATCCCCCCTTTTCTCAAGTTCGAGCCTTAATATCTCAAAAATGGTAAGAGATAGAGGAATGCCCACGCTTACGATTTTGTACAACTGAACAAGATGCATCTAATTCTTAAATTTGAATGCTCTAACTCAAAAACTAATAAAGATATTATGTTTCAATGAATTTTCAGTATTTCCCTTGTCAAGATCGGAAGTGCCGGAACCGGAAGTCCAAAACCTTACATACGCGTGTCATATAAAGGTGCTATAAGACTATAGCATTCGTGTTTTAATATGTTTTTCCGTTTTCAAAAAATCGCTGACGAAACTTTGTCGAGAATAAGAAATAATAACTAGACCTATATTTGTCTCCAACAAAAAGGAAGGGCTTTTCGACAGCCCTTAAAACCCCTTATTCAAATTAGGGCTTTTCGACTTTCGGTCGAAAAGACCTATTGTTTTTGTCTTTTTTTATTATTAGGGCTTTTCGACTTATGGTCGAAAAGACCTATTGTTTTTGTCTTTTTTTATTATTATTATTATTATTATTATTTTTCTCGACAGATTTCTGTCAGCGATTTTTTTTAAACTGGAAGATATATTGATACATTTTTGGGACGGTCTTACCGCAAATCTATCAATCTATGGAATGTAAGGTTTTTAACTTCCGGTTCCGGTACTTCCGGTTTTAACAAGGAAAAATGTGAAAATTGCTTCAAACGCAATACCTTGTTTAGTTTTTATATTAGAATGTTCAACTTTTAAAATTAGGTGCATCTTGTCTCTCTGTACAAAATTGTCAGCGTACACAACTTTCTATATCTTACCGTTTTTGAGATATAAAGTCCTAAACTTTAGAAAAGGGGGGATGAGAAAGCAAAAAAATTTAAATGACCTTTAAAAAATTATTTAACGCCTAAATATTATTAACATAGATGTAATTAACATATATTCTAAGTTTCAATAAAATATGTTGACTACTTCCGGTTTAATAGGTCAATGAAAATTGCCTATGGGAGTTTCAATGTTAAAAAAAAATCACGCGTGGTTCGTTTTCTCAAAGGGTTTTCAAGTAATTGCTACAATATTTCATCTTTATAATGACACACACCATCCGCAGACCTGAAAAGGTTTTCGGTAGACAACTCGAAAAAATTAGGGATCTGCAGGGGCCAACGTGCAAAACAGCCTTTTAGCTGTAACTTTTTTACCTTTCATCTGATTTTAAATTTTTTTTCAGTTTATTGTTTACAATAAAGAGTACAATTTAAAAATGATGGTCCGAGGGGCCACTTTTCGAGTCCTTATAGGGGTTTGAAGGACCTAAAGATCAGAAATTGTTCAAATTTCAAATTGTTTTTTAGTTAGAGTTGTCTCGCTTTGTTGTAAGAATAAGGAGCATTAATACTGTAGGCATACCAAATTTGGTGTCCGGGGAATGAATACTTACTTCAATATGATTTTTTGAAAATATTTTTCTGGAAAATTAGAAATATAGCTACCCGTAAAGTTCTGGAGTTATCTTTCTTTTCACATTGCACTACTCATAAGTTGCTATCTAAGCAACTTGGGATACCAAGGCGTTTCGAACACTTGAAAATAAACTAGAGAATATTTTTTTAAAACATTTTATTAAAAGGGGATAATGGGGCTGTCGAAAAGCCCTTACTTTTTGTTGAAGACAAAAAAAAGTTCTAGTTATTATTATTATTATTTTTCTCGACAGATTTCTGTCAGCGATTTTTTAAAAACTGGAAGATATATTGGTACAGTTTTGGGACGGTCTTACAGCAAATCTATCAATCTATGGAATGTAAGGTTTTTAACTTCCGGTTCTGGTACTTCCGGTTTTTACAAGGAAAAATGTAAAAGTTGATTAAAACGCAATACTTTGTTTAGTTTTTATATTAGAATGTACAACTTTTAGAATTAGATGCATCTTGTCTATCTGTACAAAATTGTCAGCGTAGACAACTTTCTATATCTTACCGTTTTTGAGATATAAAGTCCTAAACTTTAGAAAAGGGGGGATGACAAAGCAAAAAAAATTAAATGAGCTTTAAACAATTATTTAACGCCTAAATATTTTTAACATAGATGTAATTAACATGTATTCTAAGTTTCAATAAAATATTTTGACTACTTCCGGTTTTATAGGTCAATGAAAATTGCCTATGGGATTTTCAATGTTAAACAAAAATCACGCGTGGTTCGTTTTCTCAAAAGGTTTTCGAGTAATTGCTACAATATTTCATCTTTATAATAACACACTCAATCCTCAGACCTGAAAAAGCTTTGGGTAGACAACTCGAAAAAATTAGGGATCTGCAGGGGCCAACGTGCAAAACAGCCTTTTAGCTGTAACTTTTTTACCTTTCATCTGATTTTAAATTGTTTTTCAGTTTATTGTTTAGAATAAAGAGTACAATTTAAAAATTATGGTCCGAGGGGCCACTTTTTGAGTCCTTATAGGGGTTTGAAGGACCTAAAGATCAGAACTTGTTCAAATTTCAAATTTTTTTTTAGAAAGAGTTGTCTCGCTTTGTTGTAAGAATAAGGAGCATTAATACTGTAGGCATACTAAATTTGGTGTCCAGGGAATGAATATTCACTCCAATATGATTTTTTGAAAATATTTTTCTGGAAATTTAAAGTGTAGCTACCTGTAAAGTTCTGGAGTTATCTTCCTTTTCACATTGCACTACTCATAAGTTGCTATCTAAGCAACTTGGGATACAAAGGCGTTTAGAACACTTGGAAATAAACTAGAGAATATTTTTTTTAAACATTTAATTAAAAGGGGATAATGGGGCTGTCGAAAAGCCCTTACTTTTTGTTGAAGACAAAAAAAAGTTCTAGTTCATCATATTTTTCTCTCAGAATCTGTATATTAAAAATTAGGAAAATATAATGAGCATATACCCACATGTTAACATTTAAGAAATTAAATGCCCAAAGAAAGACAGCTTCAGAATTTTTTATCCAGCTATATCGTTTGTTTCCCGAAATAAAAGTTCTAAAAATTCATATATAAGAAAGGACTCATTTAAGATTCAAGAGTTTTGGTATGCCGAAAGCTCTAATGCTAATCATTCATTGAGCAAAGCGAGATAACTCTTGAATTTTAATTTTTTAAAATGTGATAAAGTTATCATTTTCAGGCCCTTAAAACCCCTATAAGGAGTCAAAATTGGCCCTTTGGACCATAATTTTTAAATTGCACTCCTTATTTTAAACTAATAACTGAAAAGAAATTGAAAATTGGGTGAATAATAAAAAAGTTATAGCTAAAGGGCTATTTTTAATATTGACCCCTTCAGGTCCCTTATTTTTCGGAATTTTTTTCCTCAGAACTTTTCCAGTCTGCGCATTAGGTCCCTCATTACAAGTACAAAATATAAAAAATTTTGCTTAAAAACTGTTCGAGAAAACGTTACATGCGTGAATTCAATTTAACATAGAAACTCCCATAGACAATTTTCATCGGCTCATAAAACCGGAAGTACTCTATACCATCCAATGAAACTTTGAATATATCTTAATTACGTCTATTTAAACAATATCTATCCTAATCATTTATTGAGCAAAGCGAGATAACTCTTGAAATTGAATTCTGATAAAGTTATCAGTTTCAGACCCTTTAAACCCTTATAAGGAGTCAAAAAGTGCCCCCTCGGACCATATTTTTTAAATTGTACTCTTTATTCTGAACTATAAACCGAAAAGATTTTGAAAATCGGATAAACAATGAAAAAGTTACAGCAAAAGGACCGATTTTAATAATGACCCCTTTAGATCCCTTATTTTTTAAAATTGTTTTTCCAGGACCTTTTCCGGTCTGCGCATAATGTCCCTTATTGCAAATACAAAATATAAAAAATTTTGCTTGAAAACTGTTTGAGAAAACGTGACATGCGTGAATTCAATTTAACATAGAAACTCCCATAGACAATTTTTATCGGCTCATAAAACCGGAAGTACTCAATACTATTTAATGAAACTTGGAATATATCTTAATTACATCTATTTAAACAATATCTATCCGTCTTAGAACATTCCTAAGCTTTTCTGAATTTTTTATTTTTTCATCCCCCCTTTTCTCAAGTTTGAGGCCTAAAATCTCAAAACTGATAAGAGATAGAAACTCGCCGTTGTTTTACTTTTTAAACAACTCGACATGGTTGATCTAACTCTAAAATTACAACGAATTTCCTTTAAAAATCAAAGGCCTGAAGGGCCACAATGGCGTCGAGTTAAGGTTAATTTGAAGAATAAAAATCTAAATAATTTTTTTTAAAAGTCAAAATAATCTCAACTATAACAAAAATGCATATATTTTTTATTTGTGTTATTTATGGTTCTCCTTCATTGATCAAATGTACACTTAGGTACTGTAGATTTAAAAAAAAATCCTGAAAACAAAGTATGATTTTGTAACTCTTAGTAATGTGTGTACTTATAATGAGACCAACTTTTCTTGTTGTTTGCTGGAGATTATTTTTATAAAAATTGAGTTGGGCGGTCAATTTAACAAAAATGAAATTTAATATAGATTTTACGCAGTCAACTAAAATAATAGAAATATTAAAATTAAGTGTGATTTTTTTTAATATTTTCAAAAATCATTCTGATTTGGTTATTGACCATTCATTTAGAAATTGGTATCAATTATACTTACTTTTTAAAAACAAATATAAAGACAAATACATTAGTCAACTTTCAAAAATAATTTAAAAAATTATGTTTTTTATCACATAACTAATTAAATTACAATTCATTACAAATTGACTCACCTAATTCTTAAAAAAAAATTGAATGTTAATTAAAAAACTAAGTTTAGAAATATTTTAGGAGTTAAATCTTTTTTATAGATTTTTTTCTCTTTATTCATATAGAATTAAATAAATTATTTAAATTATGATTGTGTTTCATTCTATATATTGTAATTTGTATACTGCTGATAAACACACTTTCTCTTACTATCAATTTGATTTAAAATTCACATGGGTCCAAATGACACGGGCCGAAAAGATCAGGGGTAGATAAAAGAAAGACACCCATTCACGTTGTTTACAAAGTGAAAGTACTTCACTAGTTGGTTAAAAATAACTTTTGGTTATAGATATACTTATCGCTCAATGTAGGAAGTTTTGTTTCTAAAAGATCAAACTTTTGTGCATTGTCAATATTCGATATGGATACAAAATAATCTGTTTTGCAGGCTGGTATATTTCATAACCAAATTGAGTATGTAGGCCAACTATCGCATGTGTCTCCGTGCAAGTGTATTCGTCCGCTGAAACCCAGACATATTGTTTACAATAAAATATGAACATTTTCAAAGACATCAACCATTTCGTATCTGCCAACTCGTTTTGTTGACGTACAGCTCTGCTCGAAGTTGAAGTATGTCATCTATTTTTCTTCAAACACATAAGAAAACTTTGCACTCATTTGAGTTGTTTGGCTCCTTAAAAAATTTGCAAACTTCCGGACGTACGATCCCTAGATGGCTTTCGAGCTTCGCTCGACGCCATAATAAAATCAATATATTGATTCATTTAATTTCTACTATTTTGCTTGTGTAAACCGGAAGTACCGGAACCGGAAATCCAAAACCTTACATACTGGTGACATTCAGAAATGCTATAAGACTAATGTATTGTTTTTTCTAAAATCCTTTCCGTTTTCAAAAAATCGCTGACGGAAATTCTGTCGAGAAAAAGAATAATAATAATAATAACTTGAACTTTTTTTGTCTTCAACAAAAAGTAAGGGCTTTTCGACAGCCCCATTATCCCTTTTTAATTAAATGTTCAAAAAGAAATTATTCTCTGATTTATTTCCAAGTGTTCTAAACGCCTTGGTATCCCCAGTTGCTTAGATAGGAACTTTTGAGTAGTGCAATGTGAATAGAAAGATAACTCCAGAACTTTACAGGTAGCTACACTTCTAATTTCCAGAGGTATACTTTCAAAAAATCATATTGAAGTAAGTATTCATTCCTTGGACACAAAACTTAGTATGCTTATAGTATTTGTGCTATACATTCTTACAGCAAAGCGAGATAACTCTTACTAAAAAAACATTTTGAAATTTAAACAAAAGATGATCTTTGGGCCTTCCAAACCCCTATAAGGAGTCAAAAAGTGGCCCCTCGGACCATAATTTGAAGATTGTACTCTTTATTCCTAACAATAAACTGAAAAGATTTTTAAAATCGGAACAGAAATAAAAAAGTTACATCCAAAATGTTGTTTTGTACGTTGGCCCCTGCAGATCCCTAATTTTCTCAAATTGTCTACCCAAAAACTTTTTCGGTCTGCGCATTGTGTGTACCATTATACATCTGAAATATTGTAATGTTAACTTGAAAACTTTTTGAAAAAACGAACGACGCGTGATTTTTGGTTAACATTGAAACTCCCATAGACAATTTTTCATAGACTCATAAAACCGGAAGTACTCAATATATTTTATTGAAACTTGGAATATATCTTGAATACTTCTATCTGAACAGTATCTAGGCGTCTTATAAAATTTCTAAGGTTTTTTGAATTTTTTTTCTTTTTCATCCTCCCTTATCTCAAGTTTGAGCCCTAATATCTCAAAAACGGTAAAAGATAGAGAAATGGCTACGCTTATATTTTGTACATCTAGACAAGATGCATCTAATTCTTAAATTTGAATGCTCTAACTATAAAAACAATAAAGATATTGTGCGTCAATGATATTTCAGTATTTTCCTTGTCAAAACCGGAAGTGCCGAAACCGGAAGTCCAAAACCTTACATACGCGTGCCATTTAAAATTGCTATAAGAGTATTGCATATTTGTTTTAATATGTCTTTCCGTTTTCAAAAAATCGCTGACGAAACTTTGTCGAGAATAATAAAAAATAATAAAACAGAACAAAAACAATAGGTCTTTTCGACCGAAAGTCGAAAAGCCCTAATAATAATAATAATAATAACTAGAACTTTTTTGTCTTCAACAAAAAGTAAGGGCTTTTCGACAGCACCATTATCCCTTTTTAATTAAATGTTCAAAAAAAATTATTCTCTAATTTATTTCAAAGTGTTCTTAACGCCTTGGTATCCCTAGTTGCTTAGATAGGAACTTATGAGTAGTGCAGTGTGAAAAGAAAGATAACTCCAGAATTTAACAAGTATCTACACTTGTAATTTTCAGAGGAATATTTTCAAAAAATCATATTGAAGTAAGTATTCCTTCATCGGACACAAAACTTGGTATGCCTATAGTATTAATGCTCCACATTCTTACAGCAAAGCGAGATAACTCTTACTAAAAAACATTTTGAAATTTAAACAAATGATGATATTTGGGCCTTTCTAATCCCTATAAGGACTCAAAAAATGGCCCCTCGGACCATAATTTTAAGATTATACTCTTCATTTTGAACAATAAACTGAAAAGATTTTTAAAATCGGAAAAGAAATAAAAAAGTTACAGCTAAAGGGCTGTTTTGTACGTTGGCCCCTGCAGATCCCTATTTTTTTTTAATTGTGTACCCAAAAACTTTTCCGGTCTGCGCATTGTGCGTACCATTATAAATCTGAAATATTGTTATGTTAACTAGTAAACCTTTTGAGAAAACGAACGACGCGTGATTTTAGTTTAACATTGAAACTCACATAGACAATTTTTCATAGGCTCATAAAACCGGAAGTACTCGATTTATTTTATTCAAACTTGGTATATATCTTGAATACTTCTATCTGAACAATGTCTTGGCATCTTATAAAATTTCTAAGGTTTTTTAAAAAAAAATTCTGTTTCATCCCCCCTTATCTCAAGTTTGAACCCTAATATCTCAAAAACGGTAAGAGATAGAGAAATGGTTACGCTTATGATTTTGTACTTCATGACAAGATACATCTAATTCTTAAACTTGAATGCTCTAACTATTAATATAATAAAGATATTGTGCATCAATGAATTTTTAGTATTTTCCTTGTCAAAACCGGAAGTGCCGGAACCGGAAGTCCAAAACCTTACATACGCGTGTTACTCAGAGATGCTGTAAGACTATTGTATAATTGTTTCAAAATTCTTTCGCGTTTTCAAAAAATCGCTGACGGAAATTCTGTCGAGCATAAGAATAATAATAAGAAACAGAAGAATAACAATAGGTCTTTTCGACCGAAAGTCGAAAAGCCCTAATAAAACATCAGAATAACAATAGGTCTTTTCGACCGAAAGTCGAAAAGCCCTAATAAACAGAAGAATAACAATAGGTCTTTTCGACCGAAAGTCGAAAAGCCCTAATAAGAAACAGAAGAATAACAATAGGTCTTTTCGACCGAAAGTCGAAAAGCCCTAACTAGAACTTTTTTTGTCTTCAACAAAAAGTAAGGGCTTTTCGACAGCCCCATTATCCCTTTTTAATTAAATGTTCAAAAAGAAATTATTCTCTGATTTATTTCCAAGTGTTCTAAACGCCTTGGTATCCCCAGTTGCTTAGATAGGAACTTTTGAGTAGTGCAATGTGAATAGAAAGATAACTCCAGAACTTTACAGGTAGCTACACTTCTAATTTCCAGAGGTATACTTTCAAAAAATCATATTGAAGTAAGTATTCATTCCTCGGACACAAAACTTAGTATGCTTATAGTATTTGTGCTATACATTCTTACAGCAAAGCGAGATAACTCTTACTAAAAAAACATTTTGAAATTTAAACAAAAGATGATCTTTGGGCCTTCCAAACCCCTATAAGGAGTCAAAAAGTGGCCCCTCGGACCATAATTTGAAGATTGTACTCTTTATTCCTAACAATAAACTGAAAAGATTTTTAAAATCGGAACAGAAATAAAAAAGTTACATCCAAAATGTTGTTTTGTACGTTGGCCCCTGCAGATCCCTAATTTTCTCAAATTGTCTACCCAAAAACTTTTTCGGTCTGCGCATTGTGTGTACCATTATACATCTGAAATATTGTAATGTTAACTTGAAAACTTTTTGAAAAAACGAACGACGCGTGATTTTTGGTTAACATTGAAACTCCCATAGACAATTTTTCATAGACTCATAAAACCGGAAGTACTCAATATATTTTATTGAAACTTGGAATATATCTTGAATACTTCTATCTGAACAGTATCTAGGCGTCTTATAAAATTTCTAAGGTTTTTTGAATTTTTTTTCTTTTTCATCCTCCCTTATCTCAAGTTTGAGCCCTAATATCTCAAAAACGGTAAAAGATAGAGAAATGGCTACGCTTATGATTTTGTACATCTAGACAAGATGCATCTAATTCTTAAATTTGAATGCTCTAACTATAAAAACAATAAAGATATTGTGCGTCAATGATATTTCAGTATTTTCCTTGTCAAAACCGGAAGTGCCGAAACCGGAAGTCCAAAACCTTACATACGCGTGCCATTTAAAATTGCTATAAGAGTATTGCATATTTGTTTTAATATGTCTTTCCGTTTTCAAAAAATCGCTGACGAAACTTTGTCGAGAATAATAAAAAATAATAAAACAGAACAAAAACAATAGGTCTTTTCGACCGAAAGTCGAAAAGCCCTAATAATAATAATAATAATAATAAAACATCAGAATAACAATAGGTCTTTTCGACCGAAAGTCGAAAAGCCCTAATAAACAGAAGAATAACAATAGGTCTTTTCGACCGAAAGTCGAAAAGCCCTAATAAGAAACAGAAGAATAACAATAGGTCTTTTCGACCGAAAGTCGAAAAGCCCTAACTAGAACTTTTTTTGTCTTCAACAAAAAGTAAGGGCTTTTCGACAGCCCCATTATCCCTTTTTAATTAAATGTTCAAAAAGAAATTATTCTCTGATTTATTTCCAAGTGTTCTAAACGCCTTGGTATCCCCAGTTGCTTAGATAGGAACTTTTGAGTAGTGCAATGTGAATAGAAAGATAACTCCAGAACTTTACAGGTAGCTACACTTCTAATTTCCAGAGGTATACTTTCAAAAAATCATATTGAAGTAAGTATTCATTCCTCGGACACAAAACTTAGTATGCTTATAGTATTTGTGCTATACATTCTTACAGCAAAGCGAGATAACTCTTACTAAAAAAACATTTTGAAATTTAAACAAAAGATGATCTTTGGGCCTTCCAAACCCCTATAAGGAGTCAAAAAGTGGCCCCTCGGACCATAATTTGAAGATTGTACTCTTTATTCCTAACAATAAACTGAAAAGATTTTTAAAATCGGAACAGAAATAAAAAAGTTACATCCAAAATGTTGTTTTGTACGTTGGCCCCTGCAGATCCCTAATTTTCTCAAATTGTCTACCCAAAAACTTTTTCGGTCTGCGCATTGTGTGTACCATTATACATCTGAAATATTGTAATGTTAACTTGAAAACTTTTTGAAAAAACGAACGACGCGTGATTTTTGGTTAACATTGAAACTCCCATAGACAATTTTTCATAGACTCATAAAACCGGAAGTACTCAATATATTTTATTGAAACTTGGAATATATCTTGAATACTTCTATCTGAACAGTATCTAGGCGTCTTATAAAATTTCTAAGGTTTTTTGAATTTTTTTTCTTTTTCATCCTCCCTTATCTCAAGTTTGAGCCCTAATATCTCAAAAACGGTAAAAGATAGAGAAATGGCTACGCTTATGATTTTGTACATCTAGACAAGATACATCTAATTCTTAAATTTGAATGCTCTAACTATAAAAACAATAAAGATATTGTGCGTCAATGATATTTCAGTATTTTCCTTGTCAAAACCGGAAGTGCCGAAACCGGAAGTCCAAAACCTTACATACGCGTGCCATTTAAAATTGCTATAAGAGTATTGCATATTTGTTTTAATATGTCTTTCCGTTTTCAAAAAATCGCTGACGAAACTTTGTCGAGAATAATAAAAAATAACTAGAACTGTTTTTGTCTTTAACAAAAAGTAAGGGCTTTTCGACAGCCCCATTATCCCTTTTTAATTAAATGTTCAAAAAAAAATTATTCTCTAATTTATTTCCAAGTGTTCTAAACGCCTTGGTATCCCCAGTTGCTTAGATAGGAACTTACGAGTAGTGCAATGTGAAAAGAAAGATAACTCCAGAACTTTACAGGTAGCTACACTTCTAATTTCCAGAAGAATATTTTCAAAAAATCATACTGAAGTAAGTATTCATTCCTCGGACACAAACCTTGGTATGCCTATAGTATTTATGTTCTACATTCTTACAGCAAAGCGAGATGACTTTTCCTAAAAAAAGTTTTGAAATCTAAACAAGTAATGATCTTTGGGCCTTCCAAACACCTATAAAGAGTCAAAAAGTGGCCCCTCGGACCATTATTTTTAGATTGTACTCTTTATTCTGAACAATAAATTGAAAAGATTTTTAAAATCAAAAGAGAAATAAAATAGTTACAGCTAAAGGGCTGTTTTGTACGTTGGTCCCTGCAGATCCCTAATTTTCTCGAATTGTCTACCTAAAAACTTTTCCGGTCTGCGCATTGTGTGTACCATTATACATCTGAAATATTGTAATGTTTACTTGTAAACTTTTTGAGAAAACGAACGACGCGTGATTTTAGTTTAACATTGAAACTCCCATAGACAATTTTTCATAGGCTCATAAAACCGGAAGTACTCAATATATTTTATTGAAACTTGAAATGTCTCTTGAATACTTCTATCTGAACAATGTCTAGGCGCCTTTAAAAATTTCTAAGGTTTTTTGAATTTTTTTCTTTTTCATCCCCCCTTATCTCAAGTTTGAGCCCTAATATCTCAAAAACAGTAAGAGATAGAGAAATGGCTACGATTATGATTTTGTACATCAAGACAAGATGCATCTAATTCTTAAATTTGAATGCTCTAACTATAAAAACAATAAAGATATTGTGCTTCAATGAAATTTTAGTATTTTCCTTGTCAAAACCGGAAGTGCCGGAACCGGAAGTCCAAAACCTTACATACGCGTGCCATTCAAAATTGCTATAAGTGTATTGCATTGTTGTTTTAATATGTCTTTCCGTTTTCAAAAAATCGCTGACGAAACTTTGTCGAGAATAATAAAAAATAATAAAACAGAACAAAAACAATAGGTCTTTTCGACCGAAAGTCGAAAAGCCCTAATAAAACAGAACAAAAACAATAGGTCTTTTCGACCGAAAGTCGAAAAGCCCTAATAAAACATCAGAATAACAATAGGTCTTTTCGACCGAAAGTCGAAAAGCCCTAATAACTAGAACTTTTTTTTGTCTTCAACAAAAAGTAAGGGCTTTTCGACAGCCCCATTATCCCCTTTTAATTAAATGTTCAAAAAAAATATTCTCTAGTTTATTTCCAAGTGTTCTAAACGCCTTGGTATCCCAAGTTGCTTAGATAGCAACTTATGAGTAGTGCAATGTGAAAAGAAAGATAACTCCAGAACTTTACAGGTAGCTATATTTCTAATTTCCAGAAAATTATTTTCAAAAAATCATATTGAAGTAAGTATTCATTCCCCGGACACCAAATTTGGTATGCCTACAGTATTAATGCTCCTTATTCTTACAACAAAGCGAGACAACTCTTTCTAAAAAAAATTGGAAATTTGAACAAGTTCTGATCTTTTGGTCCTTCAAACACCTATAAGGACTCAAAAAGTGGCCCGTCGGACCATAATTTTTAAATTGTGCTCTTTATTGTAAACAATAAACTGAAAAAAAATTTAAAATCGGATGAAAGGTAAAAAAGTTACAGCTAAAAGGCTGTTTTGCACGTTGGCCCCTGCAGATCCCTAATTTTTTCGAGTTGTCTACCCAAAACTTTTTCAGGTCTCCGGATTGTGTGTGTCATTATAAAGATGAAATATTGTAGCAATTACTTGAAAACCTTTGGAGAAAACGAACCACGCGTGAATTTTGTTTAACATTGAAACTCCCATAGGCGATTTTCATTGACCTATAAAACCGGAAGTAGTCAATATATTTTATTGAAACTTAGAATATATGTTAATTACATCTATGTTAAAAATATTTAGGCGTTAAATAATTTTTTAAAGCTCATTAAAAATTTTTGGCTTTCTCATCCCCCCTTTTTTATAGTTTAGGACTTTATATCTCAAAACCGGTAAGATATAGAAAGTTGTCTACGGTTACAATTTTGTACAGAATGACAAGATGCATCTGATTCTAAAAGTTGAACATTCTAATATAAAAACTAAACAAAGAATTGCGTTTTAATCAATTTTTACATTTTTCCTTGTAAAAACCGGAAGTACCGGAACCGGAAGTTAAAAACTTTACATTCCATAGATTGATAGATTTGCGGTAAGACCGTCCCAAAACTGTATCAATATATCTTCCAGTTTTCAAGAAATCGCTGACAGAAATCTGTCGAGAAAAATAATAATAATAACTAGACCTGTTTTTGTCTCCAACAAAAAAGAAGGGCTTTTCGACAGCCCTTTAAATCCCTTGTTTAAATTTTAAATATTTTTTCTCAAGATCTGTATATTATAAAATGAGACTAAATATCAGGAACATATACCCATACGTTAACATTTAAGAAATAAAATGCCCAAAGAAAGACAACTCCAGAATTTTATATCCAACTACATCGTTTGTTTCTCATAGAAAAGTTCTAAAAATTCATATGTATTATGTAATTGAATCAACTATGATTCAAGACTTTTGGTAGGCCAATAGCTCTAATGCCAATCATTCATTAAGCAAAGCGAGATAACTCTTGAAATTTAAATTTTTTGAATTGTGATAGAGTTTTCATTTTCAGGCCCTTAATACCCTTATAAGGAGTCAAAAAGTGCCCCCTCGGACCATGTTTTTTATATTGTACTCTTTATTCTAAACAATAAACTGAAAAGATTTTTAAAATCTGATGAAAGGTAAAAAAGTTACAGCTAAAGGGCTGTTTTGAACGTTGGCCCTTGCAGATCCCTGATTTTTTCGAATTATCTACCCAAAACTTTTTCCGGTCTGCGGATTACGTGTGTCATTGTACAGATGAAATACTGTAACATTGACTTGAAAACTTTTTGAGAAAACGAATGACGCGTGATTTTAGTTTTACACTGAAACTCCAATAGGCGATTTTCATTGACCTATAAAACCGGAAGTAGTCAATATATTTAAATGAAACTTAGAATATATGTTAATTACATTTATTTAAATAATATAAAGGCGTTAAATGATTTTTTAAAGGTCATTTGATTTTTTTTGTTTTTTCATCCCCCCTTTTTAAAAGTTTAGAGCTTTATATCTCAAAAACGGTAAGATATAGAAAGTTGCCTCCGCTGACAATTTTGTACAACTAGTTCTGATAAACATAGTTCTAAAGTTTGAACGTTCTAGATTGAAAAATAATTAAAATATTGAGTTTTAATCAATTTTTGCACTTTTCCTTTTAAAAACCGGAAGTACCGGAACCGGATATCTGAAACCTTACATTTCATAGAGTGATAAATTTGCTATAAGACCGTTGCAAAAGTGTATCAATATATCTTCCAGTTTTCAAAAAATCGCTGACAGAAATCTGTCGAGAAAAATAATAATAACTAGAACTTTTTTTTGTCTTCAACAAAAAGTAAGGGCTTTTCGACAGCCCCATTATCCCTTTTTAATTAAATGTTCCAAAAAAATTATTCTTTTATTTATTTCCAAGTGTTCTAAACGCCTTGGTATCCCCAGTTGCTTTGATAGGAACTTATGAGCAGTGCAATATGAAAAGAAAGATAACTCCAGAACTTTACAGGTAGCTACACTTCTAATTTCAAGAGGAATATTTTCAAAAAATCATATCGAAGGATGTATGCATTCCAAGGACACAAAACTTGGTATGCCTATAGTATTTATTCTCTACATTCTTATAGCAAAGCGATATAACTCTTACTAAAAAACATTTTGAAATTTAAACAAATGATGATCTTTGGGCCTTCCTAACCCCTATAAGGACTCAAAAAGTGGCCCCTCGGACCATAATTTTAAGATTATACTCTTCATTTTGAACAATAAACTGAAAAGATTTTTAAAGTCGGAAGAGAAATAAAAAAGTGACAGCTAAAGTGCTGTTTTGTGTGTTGGCCCCTGCAAATCCCTAATTTTTTCAAATTGTCTACCCAAAAACTTTTCCAGTCTGCGCATTGTGTGTACCATTATACATCTGAAATATTGTAATGTTAACTTGAAAACTTTTTGAGAAAACGAACGACGCGTGAATTTTGTTTAACATTGAAACTCCCATAGGTGATTTTCATCGACCTATAAAATCGGAAGTAGTCAATATATGTCAATGAAACTCGGAATGTACGTTTATTACTTCTATCTTAACAATGGTAAGGTATAATTTAATTTTTTAAAGGTCATTTGATTTTTTTTGTTTTTCATCCCCCCTTTTCTAAAGTTTAGGATTTAATATCTCAAAAACAGTAAGATGTAGAAAGTTGTCTACGCTTACAATTTTGTACAACAAGATAAGATGTATCTAATTCCAAAAGCTGAACGTTCTAATTCAAAAACTAAACAAAATATTGCGTTTCGTTCAATTTTTACAATTTTCCTTATATAAACCGGAAGTACCGGAACCGGAAGCTCAAAACCTTACTTTCCATAGATTGATATATTTGCTGTAAGACCATTGCATAGTTGTATCTCTATACCTTCCAGTTTTATAGAAATCGTTGACAAAAAACTGTCGAGAAAAATAATAATAAAACTAGAACTTTTTTTTGTCTTCAACAAAAAGTAAGGGCTTTTCGACAGCCCCATTATCCCTTTTTAATTAAATGTTCCAAAAAAATTATTCTTTTATTTATTTCCAAGTGTTCTAAACGCCTTGGTATCCCCAGTTGCTTTAAGTAGGAACTTATGAGCAGTGCAATGTGAAAAGAAAGATAACTCCAGAACTTTACAGGTAGCTACACTTCTAATTTCCAGAGGAATATTTTCAAAAAATCATATCGAAGGAAGTATGCATTTCACGGACACAAAACTTGGTATGCCTATAATATTTATTCTCTACATTCTTATAGCAAAGCAGGATAACTCTTACTAAAAAACATTTTGAAATTTAAACAAATGATG